>NW_010326817.1:431-6316 GCF_000700745.2 Antrostomus carolinensis | reverse complement strand
AGCCTCAGTAGGGCTGTGTATAGCTCCGTGGCACCCTGTAAAAAAATAGGGGGAAATTTACAGTAAAAAAAATTACCTAAATCTGTTCATGTTCAAGGAGATGATAAAAACTGCATGAAGTTTAGTGGGAAAAAAGGAAATAATTTTGAGTGCCGAAGTATGTATTAACAAATGCATTTGCAAATTATATTTTGTTTTCATCATTGAGAGAACAGCAAATACAATTTAATTTAAGGGCTCTTATCTTCAGCCACTAAATGACAGATCTTGATTAAAACAACTTGCAATGAATTAGAAAACTTTATGGTCTCTAGAAAATACAGCAATGAGTGGGAAAAAAATTGCATGAAATCTCAGGCTGAGTTTAGAGCTAGTGAACATACACAGGAACTGCATTTCACAGAATCATAGCAATTTGCTTAAACATTAGATACTGTACTTCAGTCTTAAGAGTAAAACAATCCAAGAAAATGTCAAGAGAAATTTTCTTCATAAACATTGTCAAAAAAGTGTATTTCATTGTCATATGAAACAGCAATTTCTGCTGGAATGAAAAATTAATGTTAGAATTATGGTGTAATTAATTATGGTATAATAAATGTTTCAGTTTCACAGTAGCTTAGAAAATCAAGTTTAACCAGAAGAGGGAAGGACCTAAAGTTGTATGTGATGTTGTTTTAGCCAACAAAAAGCATCTTTTCATTTTGAAAGTTAGGATGAATAAAACGTGAATTTTGTTAGGCTAAATCTGTGAAACCAGGCTTTGGGTTGAATAAAAGGAGGGGGGTTTTGAACTTGCATTATCAAGAGTATTAAATTACTTTTGAGTTAGAAACTGTTTTATCCTAGCTTTAGTCTCAGGAGGAGAAAACAATTATACTTTGGATGTTGCTGGAGGCAATGATTTATTCACAGATGGTCATCTGATTCTTTCTTTTGCAGTACTTTTGGTTCAAATTGAAGAAGTCTATCTACAACCATCTAGAAGGCACAAGACAATTATGAAATAAATTACTATAGATAAACTCCTCTGCTTTCATCTTAGCTTTTAGATTTACAAAAGTATTCATAAATGCACCTTACACATTTATAAAAAATATTAGAAGTGTCTTAAATTTTTCAGCTCTTATAAATATAGTTTTCATGATGCTTGATATCATACAAGAACTATCATCCTAAGTCTTTTAGGAAGTCTGAAGAAGTTCAGGAATTGCTAATATAAGTAGACGCTTGACATCAGATTTAACTAGTTATAATCAATTACAAAAATACTTATCAGAACAAATAATTTCAAAGATGCATGAAAACATAATCTTGATATTCTCAGATGAAATTTTGGAAAACATATTTGCTACCCAAGCTGTTTTCAGCTAAATAATGAGTCACCCATGAAAATATAACTCCAATTCCTTTGGCAGATTCCCCATTTACAAATGCCTTACAGCAATGCCAAAATCTCCTCCACTGCTCTCAAGTTCAATTTTAGCTGGAATGGGAATAATGTGAAATGATACCTATAAAAATTCTGATAAGCAGAACATATACTTCGAGTAGTAATGCACACACACAATCTAATTATTTTTCAATATATAATTTAAAGTTACAGAAATTGTACTTCTGTTGATGAAGCTGCCTTCACTTAAGATAGTATTTTGCTATTCATTTCCAAGTATTCAAGTTTTTAAAATATTCTTAAGTCTCAAAATGAGTCCAAAAAAGTGCTGTGCAGAACACTGTCATGTAGGCTACCATAAGGAAAATGCAAATATGTCAGTTTTACCTTATTCCACCACAGCAAAATTCTTAATGGAACCTAGAGGGATTTTTTTTTCATTATTTTTCTTTATCTTTCTCTGGGGTATAAATATTGATCTTAAGGAGTTTGAATTTTTACATGGCTCTATATTTCCTGTTTACATTTTGAAAGCTCTCTTGGTTATGGTAACATCAGCTGGGAAAGCAAGGGAAAGCAAACCTTTAGTGGCAAGACCTTCATCTAAAATTTTGTTACAGTAAGACTGTGTTAGTGACACCTTGTTTAACAAGTCTATCAACACTAGTTTCTGATTCTCATTTGTATAGGTTGTTTCCAGGCTAGTATTTGATTATATGAATGTAAAATATGCAAGTGCACAGACTGCATGTTCATACAGAATTAAATTAAGGTTCTCAGCACATGTCTGAATTTATTTGTGATAATTCGTGCATCCCAGCTATTCACAACTGAAGATGACTTGACTAGTGCAAAAAAACAGTTCTGTCTCTTCACTTGGAAATACACCAAGTCTCTTCCACAGCCCTTGACTCTGATATTCACATCCCAAAAGTAAGCCACATACAGAGACCATCGTCTGATACCTTTGGAACTGGCTACTCTGATTGCCATGAGCTCTGCTTTTATAAATGTTGAGCCTGCAGCATTAGTGTATGAGGGTTTGTTTGTCTACAATGGGAAACTGAAAACCCTTAGATTTTCCTTTTGGGGAAAACACTTTCTTTCACTTTTTCATCATTATTTCAGCACTGCACAGGCATTTGAAATTAACAATGATATTAAATCTATTGCAATACAATGGTAATAAGTATGTTATTTTTATCAAATGTGCAATGAATTTTTGTTTGCTAAATAGCAGCTGTCATAGTTATATTAGTTCTGGGCCCTAAAAAATGAAACCCAGCTTCTGAAGCCAATATTTATGTATGGAGAACTCATATTGTTGCCAGTATTGTGGTGTTTTTCCTCCAAATAGAAATCAGGAAGAACCATCAAAAAGCTTATTTACAGATGAGTGTATATTCTAAGTGTTCATTTCTTATTTGATACTGCCAATTTTGTTTTCCTTTTGAAGCTGCAAACTGCAGTCCCAGAAGGCTTTTAACATCTAGAAGGTCTGTGCTTAAATGGGTTATGTGCAGCTTAAGTGGGTTACACTAAGGGGAGGTTTCTACAGCAACTATGGATCAAGATTGAAAAGAATGAGGAGATAAACACAGCTGCTTTATGCACGTGAAATATTAGTAATTGGATTTTGAATATATTATCTACACTTAATCCAGAAATGAGATTGTTGTTAATTATGCATATGCAGGGGTTTTTTCCATTTTGGGTTTTTTGTGTCATGCATGTATAGACATTCAAACAGATTCCGTGCAGACTGCTCAAGTTCAGCCCTCTTCTTCCAATTGAAACATAGGGGAGTTGATTCCTAAGTGCAGAATAGAATATCAAACGACAAGGTTCAGAGGGGACAGGGGAGGAAGATAAGGAATAAATGAAAGGGTGGAAGGTAAACCTTGAACAGACACTGCTCTTTAATTATCCTGAGGCTCATTTATCATCTAAAGATCAGACTCTACAAATCTTGTTCAAACTGAATTTCCATAGGAGCTTGTTTTGATTAAGGAACAAAGGTAAAATCCTAACTTTTTTATTGTGTGTGTCAGTCTGCTTAGCAATGTTAAAAATTTGTTATTTTCTATTTAAAATTTGTCATCAACTTATTAAGTATATCCATTTAATTAAAAAAAAATAAATGAAGGAATAGCTCCCATATGCTTGTATGAAAACAGATATATTCTGAAACAACAATGTAGCAGTAAATGTTTTAAACCATTATGAAAAGCTTAATTAATTAATTAAGCTAATTAATTTATTAATTAACAAATTAATCCATTTCTCATGGTGCATGCTTCTGCTCAATAAATTTACCTGTCACTTACCTCAGCATATGGAATTTTAATAGAGTGCTAAGTCACAGAGGATGTGTCTGGAAGTATCCATGATAGCGCTGAACACGTGCCTAAGTCAGCAAAGAGGTTGAACCTGTACATTCATAGCATAGCTCATTTGAGTACTACTTTCTTTTGTAATCTGTTTGCTGAAGTAGGGTTTTGCACACCTTAGGTGTTCTCCGACATGGTGCCCTGATATAATTATTATCATGAGATTCAGACTATCCTTTCTGCAATCCAAGGTTTGACTTTCTTTTTCTTGTTCCCAAATATATTAATGTAACATTGCTATTTTAAGTACCCTGGAAGAAAACATTTAATGCACATGTTTGAGATACTGTTATCCTTCAACTGATTGATTCTGTAAATTTACAGACAGGGATAAACACAGTTATAATGGTATAAAGAGATACTGTTTCACTATAGTAAAACTATTCCTGTTTTTCAATAAAATATATAAAAAAAACAAACCTGCAAACAACAAAAAATACAACAATGATTATTTATAAATGCTGTATCTCATGTCTGGAACCTCTAATGGTCAAATGCATTCTCTTCTGCCCTGTAAGCAAATATTCCTCTTTGTTCAAAGTCCTGGGAGAAGAAGACAAAGGGAAAAAATGCTGTTCTCTACTACATAAAACATCAGTTTTCACTCTTTTCATTAAATATAGTTTGACTTTTTTTCTGCAGAAAATAGTGTTTATTATTGACCATTTCAGTCAAAAGCTTATCTGCAAGGCCACTGTTTTAGCCTGGCATGCTGGTGAATTTTATTCTTTTTGTTATGAAAAACATAAAATAGTTTGCTAGTAAAAAGTTTTCACACGCACAAGCCTGGATTTTCTTAATTCCAAAGCATATTGCTTTTTTTAGTTGTAATTTAAGATTTTTGCTGTTGCCCTTTTGCTTTTTATTTTTGCAATAGATTTCTTACGCACAGATCAACAATGTAATCCTAAAGCTGCTCTAGATTGTACTATTATAATGTCAGTGCTGACACCAAAAGTATATATTTTTGATGTAAATATTTTTCATGTCCTGTATGGAAGTTCAATAATTTCCCATTCCACTGATTTCCTTAAACATTTCAATACATTAAACAAATCTGTTAAATACTTACTAGTAACAAGTAAAATGATGAAGAGCTATAGATCATTCTTATAAAAGTAAATCATTATTAGTTTCTTCTTCAACAAAAGCCTTTAATTTCTGTTCTTAGTCTTTAGTTCAGCTGGGGACACTTGAAAATCTACTGATGACCAAAGAAGTATAAAATGAAAAGGAATAAATGGTATGTGAATCATTAGGAAATATATTTTGATAACATCGGTAATACAGACTTATCATTACAGAAACATAACATCCCTCAGATCTTTCTGAGCTTTTTCTGTTTCACTTACCGATTTAAACAAAGGTTTGCACTCTTGCAGAAAGTTCACCTTCACAGAATAAACTTTCTCACAGAGTAGTAAAAATGTGTGCATTTAGTTAAAATGAATTTTCCAGAAACATTTGACTGAATGGGGAGATTCTGAGTCAGCTTCTAGCAAAAGGCTTATCTAATGCCCCATGTGAATGCTCAGTGTATTGTTTTGATTAAAGCTTGAATGGAAAAATGCTGATCTGAGGTAGTACATGTTATCCAAGATGCAGACAAAGCTGTTTTCAGCTTTGTAAACTGCAAAAGTGTCAGTGGTAGGATAACCTAAATTGTGTGCCATTCAGTGAGTGTATAATATGGGTTTGGATTACTATTCTATGATGGTGGGATGGCTCCCATGACTGGAGTGTTGGAATGGAAGGATATAGGCTCTTCAGGAAGGGAAGAAGTGGAGGGGGTGTTGCCCTCTATGTCAACAGCTAGCTGGAGTGTATGGAGCTCCACCTGGGGATTGATGAGGAGCTAACCAAGAGTTTATGGGTCAGGATTAAAGGGAATGGCAGGGAAAGGGAGTGTTACAGTGGGGGTCTGCTACAGGCTGCCAGACCAGGAAGCCTGAGCAGATGAGGCCCTCTAGAGGCAGATAGGAGCAGCCTCATGTTCACAAGCCCTGGTCCTCATGGGGGACTTCAACCAACCTGACATCTTTTGGAGGGACAACACAGCAGGGCACAAACAATCCAGGCGGTTCCTGGAATGTGTGGAGGAC
>NW_010326817.1:0-305 GCF_000700745.2 Antrostomus carolinensis | reverse complement strand
TGGCGGAGGAACCGACAAGGAGGGGTGCCATGCTGGACCTTGTCCTCACCAACAAGGAAGGGTTGGTGGGAAACGTGAAGCTCGTGTGCAGACTTGGCTGCAGTGACCATGAAATAGTGGAATTCAAGTTCCTCAGGGCAGTGAGGAAGGTGCAAAGCAAGCTCACCACCCTGGACTTCAGGAAAGCAGACTTTGACCTCTTCAGGGACCTGCTTGGTCAGGTAGCATGGGATAAATTCCTGGAGGGAATAGGGGCTCAGGACACCTGGCTTAAACTCAAGGATCTCCTCCTCCAAGCTCAGGAA
>NW_010326816.1:2647-22763 GCF_000700745.2 Antrostomus carolinensis | reverse complement strand
TGGTGAATATATTGAATAAATGACCTGGATGAGGGACTAGAGTGGACTTCTGAGATCAGGATGGTGGTAGAAGCCAGGCAACTGAAGAGCCCGTGCAAAAGGGATCCATTATAGGGATCCATTCAGCTCCAATATGATCCTCCAATCTGACCTGATTATAGCAAACACCTTCACCTCAGCTTTTCTCCATAGTGCTTTGAGTCACCCTATGGTTTCAGTCACATAAAATCACCACTTTATTTTGCATTCAGCTCTGCTCCACTTGTGATAATAGGATCAAAACAAGCAATCACAAGGCACTACCAAGAGGAAAAGTAGTAGAGGAATAAAAACCCAAGGGGTCTAAGTTGAACGGTTTCTCTTCTATATATTTCACAGCTACTTTCCCAGTTGCTAATGTGCTATAACAAGAGTAGATTGTCAATTTAAGATGACACTTGAAAACTTTTCTGTCATCCTGCAGACTTTAGTTGGCCACTGGTATTTCTTTTGATGAGAAAACAGGAGGGGGGTGAAGTGATTAATATCCAATCATATCTATTGTAATAAATATATTTCGAGATTCTCTATTCTGACAGGTGCTTGAGAGGTAGAGGAAGGTTCGTCACCCAGAAAAAGAGAGCAAAATAAGATGTCAAGGGAAGTTCATGGGATTTTCTTGATGTTACTGCTCTCCTGGCTATAGTCAACCACCAGCAAAAGTCTACTTGGAAAAATGTGTAAAATTGTTGGGAAAATTTTAAAGGCTTCTTTTCCACCTCTACTGGCATAGGTGGTATTAGAAGGAAAGGGTAAGGGAAACTGCCATAGGTGGTTTACCTGTTAAATCCAAACCAAGGATTATAGGTTTAGAATAATTTTTAACTTAAAAACAGGGCTTTAGCTTTTTTTGTTTTTAAACCTGGGCAATTTTTTGTTCATTTTTTCTGCTTATAAATGGGATCAAAGCTTTCGATCAATTTCCAAATGTGCTTTTGATTTCACTGTTGAATTATAAAAAACAAAACCAAATTAAAAGAATCCTGAGTTTGATATTTCCAAAGTAGTTTATATTTTTATCCACCTCTTTTCCTCTGTTCGGTCTTCATAGGGAAATGTAAGAAGGTTGAGGAAAAGGAACTTTTATAATGAAATTTATTCATAAAAAAATGGGAAAGCCAGAACATCACACTTTCCATTAATAAGCTCTGCCTTTTTTTCTGCACCATCACTATCCTTTTTGATCAAGTAATTAAGATGAAAAATGCTTATCAATACTTTATTTTTTTTTTAAATCAGAAGCATATTCATTTCTTATAATATCTTCTGCCATCGGTCACCTTAATCTCCCATTGTTTGTGCTTCAGCAGGCTTTGGCACTGCTGTAATTACCTCCTCTTGTTTAATTTAGCAATTTTATTTTGATGCAAGACTAAACCCTAATGGCTGATCAGAAGCAACGAGAAGTGGTGTGGAAGTTGGCACGTATTTGCATCAAATATAAGCAAGGAGTCATTTATTTTGTCTGTTATTTGACTCATTTGGGATACCTGAAGTCTTCTTTTAGACTTGGACTTACACATTGAATTAAACTTGCAGGGAGAACCGTAGATTTGGTGCAGTTGAGCCCTGTAGGAGGATATCACTTTGCAAAGTGATGGTGGTTACTTCCCACCCTGCAACTGTATCTGTGACATGTGGTAGGAATTTTCCTTCTAGAGTATTTTTGAAAGCAGATACAAGCAGGAATTGCACTCTTTCTATCCACTGTGGGGAAAATCTTGTTGGCCACACTCCTCAACTGTTGTTGCTATGAAAACCTTTTTTAAGGTTTTTAAGGTTTAACCAACCAACTAGTTAATTTTATTACTCAGAAAACTCTTCCCTGGCCTCAGATTGTGTGGAGGGTGGTGAACAGCTGCCATCCAGAGAGTCATCCCGAGTTAATTTGGTTTTTTTTTCAGGCAAGGATGAAATCTGGAGGATAAGATGCAGGATGACTCACATGCTGAAGATGGTCCTGTTAGTAACGCCACAGATGCTGATGTTGCTTTGGATGCTGACAGTGATGAGTAGTGTGTAATATCTGATAAAGATTAGAGGCTTCAAAATAAAAACAAATCTCTGGAACAGGAATCCCATGATACCAAAACACCATTTACAAGCTGTGACAGCAAGATAATTGGCCTGGGTGTGGCTTCTATTTACTGGAATAAATGATGATAAATAGTGAATCTGGCTGGACTTTGACTGGGGGAAAATGGAGTACTCATAGATATATTTTTATATTATTGCTGCTGTCAGAAGGCTGGAGAAGCTGATGTCTACGCATTTTTGTGTGATCTGCAAGTAAAACAGAGCTGGCTGTGCACAAAGAAAAGTACTATTGCCTCCCACACCGTGTTCTTTCCCCCTGTCATATCCTATGTGTCTCATCCTTAAAACCCACCCTAGATCCATTCCTTCTTCTGCCATCTCCTGTATTCATTATTCTTGTCACCTCTGACTTTTCCAGAACTTAACAATTTTCTCTTGACCTGAAAATTGGATTGTCATCTCAAGATGGATTGTGAAAGGAAGGAAACAATGCTCAATGAAACCACCCTTAACTCTCCCTTGGTTGGCAACATCCACACAAAATAGTGGGAAAAAATGCCAGGAAATGTGGTGCCTGTCCATCATTGTCAAGGTGTTTCAGAAAGCTGGGGACCATCAGTTTCTTCTGCCACATCTATATGATCAAGCTACTCCAGATCATAGAAACCATACCACCAGCAAGGGGAAACTTGCTGGAAGAACAGTAAGTAAGGCAAGAAGGGCAGATCTCTCTTTTCTTTACCATCCTGGCTTTTTTTAAAAAAAAAATATTTTAATTTTGAGCCCATTCAGGTCCCTTCTGGGGGTTTGCAAAGAAGATGATGCTGGGAAAAAGGACAGAGAAAGTGTTTTGATAAACTGTGTGTATAAGGAGGTATCACTTTGTCCCCATCCTTAGAGTGTCAAATGCAGTTTTGGCTGGTTGAGAAGCTGGTCCTTATTACCTGACTTCAGGACTTTGGCATTAACCTTTCTATTTCAATTGACTGATGCTATTGAGCTGTGCACAAAGCTGAGAATTTATAGGGAGGCTATTGACACGACTTTGAATTGGGGTTTTAAACTGCAGGAGTTGTCTTCAGCTCTAGGACAGGCACTGCATTTATAAAATTAAAAGAAGAATAGAGAGAAAAAAAGAAAAAAAAGAGTTAAAATTCTGCCTGCACTCACCACAAAAGGGAAAGAAGTACATTTGTCAATGCAGTGTTCAACACAAGATGCTGAGTTGCCAGGAGGAACATATTTGTTATGACAGGCAAGATAAAGTATCCACTGTCTTTTAACCAACTAACTATTGAAGGACTGCTCGTTAAAAATTTAGCTCTATATCTTCATCGAACATCCCACACTTCTGCACTTCCAAATTTCTAGGTGATGAGTGACTAAAAAAGCGGTTGGTTCAGATAGCAGAACCTGGTTTTAAGTATTGTGGATTTTTCATTCTCCAGGCTTTATCAGAGGGTGCCTCATCATGATTAAAGACAAAATGCTTATCCTGTGCAAATCACAATGAAAATTCATGTTTTCAATTAAAGGAATACAGAGAGAAAAGCGGTTGCAGAGATGAGAATGAAAAGCAAAGAATGAACCATCACTTGTTTGGACTGTAACTTAAGTGTGATGAAGTGAAAAGGGAGTCATTGACCTGCAGGAACAAGCACTACAATCAGAGTCAATAGTAGAAGGGGGTCTGTTGAAACTGCCCAAGTTCCAGTTTTTTCACAAAATACTTTTGGTGACTCTTCCCACCCCTCTCCTGATCCTCTTATTGGAGTAGAAATTAGAAAACCTTTCTTAAAAACCACTTTTTCAGCTAACTTTTCAGGTTACTGCCTCTTCTCTTTTTCCCCATTAAAGTTTCCATTCAGAGGCAAGACAGATACTTCAGCAGAGAAAAAGATGATTGCTTAGGGCCATGGGGTTTTTTTTTTTTTAGCACTTGAATCCCAGGGAGTAACAAAGGGAACAATAACATAGTTCAAAGCTTCGAATCACACGTTTGGCACAAACCTTCAGCTGTTTGCAGGGATCAGAACACGCTGACTGGGTTCAAGCATCACGACACGCTTCTCATAGAGCAGAACATTCGTTACATTGAAAGGTGCCTCTTGCAGAATAAATCTCGAAAAGCCTATTGCCACTAAGTACAACAATGATCTGTTTGCATCTCCAATTGAAAATTCTTTGGCATTTTCTTATGACAGTAAGTACTTCTGTGCCAGAGGACACTGAGTAATTCTGTGCAGAATATAGATTTGTTCAGACTGACTATGTTTTTTTTTAATGCATTAATAGAATTAAATAGAGGTCTATTTGAAAAAAAAATTCCTGCCAAAACTTCTGTTAATATTCTAATAGCGTTTGTCAGCACTCAGGAAGGAAAGAAAAGCTTTCCTAATGACAGTAACAACAGGTTATTTGCCTAACTGACTGTCACAGAGTGAGATGACGTGTCCATCTGAAGCCATTTATAAAGCTTCTCTATAAAGGAAACTGAATAAACCAACTTGAGATGTTGGACCTTTTGGTGTTTCTTTTTATTTGTGAAGAAGAAGAATTAGTATGGTGGTCCTTTCAAAGTACAGGTAGATACCTAGAAAAGGTAAAGGTATGATAGTATCTGCAAATACCTTCATGTGCTTTTTTTATTAAAGGTAAGATGAACATCTTCAGATGGAACAGGCTTTTCATAGAGAATCCAGTTTCATCCAGCTCAGAGGTTTCTAAGGAAACCTACCACTCTTCCACAAATTTATTTAAAATAAATAAATAAACGGATAAATAAATTTAAAAATAAAATTGTTTGTTTGGGGTTTTTTTTTGCAAAAAGACTACTTATGCTGATTTATTTCACACGGCACCCTGAGTTTATTCCTGAGAGCAGAGTTACAGTTTTGCTTTTAAAGAGCTGAGCAGGACTCACAGAGACAGCGCTGGTGATACGATCTCTTTGCTGTGCTTTAAGCACACAGGTAGTCATATGAGCATCTGACTTGAGGGACCTTCTGATCACGAGAGGGTCCAAACACACAGGTTGCACTTGCTGGAGACTACCAAGCCATTCCTGTAAAGCCCAGGTCTCTTGACCTACCAGTGTGTTGGAGGAGATGAAAAAATTTGTCTACCTCTGCTTCCTGGGATTTAAACCCCTGGTTTAGGGTGGGGAAGCAGTGAGGGGATGTGGTCCCTGCTCTGTGCACCACTTCTGGGTTTCATCCTCTGCAAAACACACACACACACAGTCAGGGCTGAAGGATTTAAAGTCCTGCCCTCCTCTTCGACCCCTGCAAAAAAGACAGAGCTCTGAGAGCTTTTGTGTTTTCTGTTCTTAGGATATTCATGGTGCAGATGTGGATGAACCTCAGAGTTACCCAGCTTGGGTTATTGCACCTTGGAAGCTCAACCTCCTCATCAGAACTGTGCTTAGCACCACCCACACAGGTGCCACAACAAAAGTGCCAACATCCATGAAGATAAAGCTTATCTATTGCTCTCTTTTTTTTGATTTTTAAGGTCTACACAACAGAGGCTGCGAAAGACACACCAGGATCCCTCTGTTGTCAGCTCTTCTTGACAGGTAGCCTGTGCCAAGGCACGGGGATGTCAAAACAGAGTGTTATTTTGTGAGGAACACCAGGTGCCTGTAGAGGAAGGAATTGCTAGTTTACCTGCTGTTTAAGGCACATTAATAATACAGTAACTTTGATTTCTTAAACTCTAACTAAAGGCTGTATTAAAAAAAACCCGCTGTCTTCAGTGCCTTTGCAATTGAATCACAGTCACACCCCTACCCCCTCCATATTTCTGGCTCTTAAATAATTATCTTTTGTGACTGTTTGACAAGAATCCGACGTCCTCCCCTCAAAGCCAATGTCTTAATTTTATTTTTTTTCTCTGCTTCTTCTCATATGAGTCATTTGAATGTTTGACAGGTATACATCTGTGGCCCTTTATAGGTATTTTTATTCATCTATTCATGGGCTTAGTGCAGGTACTAATATCCATCATTGTCGTTGCCTGAAATTAAACTCCTTTCTCTTGTGGGTTAGCACAAAGAGAGATACTGTGATAATTTATTTAAACTCAACTTTTCTTTTAACCAGCATGAGCACTATCTTCCAGGATTCAGATTCATCCAGCAAATCTTCAGTTGGCAGCAAATCGCCGGTACTTTCCTGTCTCGCAGGATGAGAGGGTGGAATGGGAAATTACCGACATACAACTGATGCTCCATCTCTTACCACCTCCCTTGAGGATGATCTGAGTGTAGAAATTGTCTTTTGGGGAGTTTGAATCTTTCTTAGTGCCAGGACTGCTAGAGTATTGTCTATCTTGGTAGTCTGGGCTGTGCATTCAGTGCCTTACAGGAAAACAGAATGGTGGGGTTGGAAGGGAGCTCAGGAGATCATCCAGTCCAACCCCCCTGCCAAAGCAGGTTGCCTACACCAGGTTGCACAGGAAAGTGTCCAGGTGGGTTTGGAACATCTCCAGAGATGGAGACTCCACACCCTCTCTGGGCAGCCTGTCCCAGGGCTCCGGCACCCTCACAGGAAAGAAGTTTTTCCTGAAGTTTGTCTGGAACTTCTGGTGTTCCAGTTTGTGCCCATTGCCCCTTGTCCTGTCACTGGGCACCACCGAGAAGAGCCCGGCCCCATCCATTTGGCCCCCACACTTCAGATATTTATAGACATTGATCAGATCCCCAATTACTTTAATGTCAAATTTTCATTTCCTTATTAAGGTTTCACAGGAGTCTTCTTCTGGATTTTACGTTCTATTTCAAGTTGGGTACCTCCATATGGACACAGCCCTTGATGACTGTGAGCTTGACCCAGGAGGACTGAGTCAGTCAAAATGTTTTTCACAGCCTGTGTTCCTGCTGTCTGGCTTTGTGAGCAGCAGAAGACAGGCTTGCCTTCTGATGGGTTAGTGCCTTGTCAGTACCAACAGCTTACGGTGAAATTCAATTTTGCAGCAGAGCAGAGGAGGAAGGAAGGATTTGGGGAGGGGATCACTTTGGCTCTGTCACATCAGAGCAGGAGAGCAAGGCTGGGACAAGACACCGGTGCTTGGGGAAATGCTGGGAGGGAAGGTCTGGAATGAAAGTGGTGAGTGGTGAAGGTGGGGTGTCCAAGGTCTGCCTGTGCTGAAGGGAAATGGGTGATGTACATTCCCTGACCTCACTGATCCCTATTTCTCCAAAACTCATTTTATTGGGACCCACCCCCCTCCCCACACTGCCTCTGCATGAGATAGATGCCTCCTCCTCTCTGGTGTTCCTATTGTCTCTCCCCATCACAGCTTCTCCTCACTTTCCCAAAAAACTTGGGCTGTTGCCATGCAAGATGAGAAACATCCCCATGGCAGAGTGTCTGGAAGAGCCATAAATCAGATTTCCTGCTTTTGCTCTTGCTGGCAGTGTGGGACACAGGAGCAGCAGTTGGCATCCATAACCATGGTCTCTCCTGCACGTCAGAAGGAGGGGAGGTGCCCAGACCAGGGGTGCACCCGGCTTTGCAGGCAGGAGGGAGGATGTGGGTGTTGATTGGCGTTTTTGATTCAGTCAGTTCTAACCTCTACCACAGGCAAGATGGAGATCAGGATCCTGGTGATGGCTGAAGGTCTTTGGCTGTTTCTGGAAGTCCAGTACCTGCTCGGCCTGTGGCATTGACCTGTGCGAGGTTGGCTGTGTTTTGTGTCGTATCACCCTCCTTCCCTCAAAATTCCTATTTTAGTTCTGCGTGAAACACAGCTGAAAACTTCACCTTGAGACCCCTCCATCAAAACCAGAGCGAGTCAGCTAATGACTTCAAGCACTAATCGTGCTACAAGGCCCATCACGATCATCTGACAAGAGCGGCCAACTCCAATCAAATCAACGATCCTATTAACCCAGTGTCCTCCCTCTAACTGGAGCCAACAGTGGGTACCTGGGGAAGGACATAAAACCTGGAAGATCATTTAGTGACAGTTTCCCAGGATACTTGTGCAGCCTCTGGTAATTTGCAATTGGCCTTGTTTCCCTACGGAACCTGCTGAAAACCTGTCAGTCTCAGATGTCATTACCTTGAGGAGTGTAGTCAACCTTCCTGGTGTGAACTGTTAAACACATCGAGTGCTCTTGAATCAGCAGTTATCAGAAACGTGGCTCCCTTCCAGCCGTCCTCCTTGTCCTTTTGCTTACAGACATGGGCTGAAGCAGGTTAAATCTTTTCCAGACTGTTTTCTGCACGTCCAGAGTTTCACTGTGCTCCTCTGTATTCACTTAAGAGCTCTCAAAAACTCAGCTTTACTCTTTGCTCTGGTTGTGCATGACAAGAGGAGCTCAGATGATTGAGGAGTAATTGCTGGAGGTAACGAAAAATCAGAAAATGGCTGTTTCCACACAGTAAGGGAAGGTAGAGCATCGAGGATGATCCCAGGGGAAAAGCGCAGCTGAGATGCTGACAATTTAATAACACTGCCTTGGTTCTGGGTGTTTAATGTACAGAAGATGGGAAGGAGTGGCAGTTCCTTCTCCAACTCCCTGTTCCAGGCTTCTTCTCCAACTCCCCGTGCCAGACACTGCTTTGACTCCACAAGGCTTGATGTCTGGTCTATCTGTGATTCTGGATGGACAGCTGGCACCCCTTTTGACAACTACTTCCCTTTGTGGACCTTGAGAAACCCATAACTCCATACCTCTTTCCCCCTCATAGAGAGCATCTCTAAGTTTGGATAATTTCTACCATGAAAAGGGAACTGAAGAGCCTTTTGCCCATGACCGTAAAGGTATGACTAGAGTCACTCAAGCTCCACCTTGCAGGGAGAAAAATAGTATAAGAATAACCCCAGGAAAGGAGGGAATTAGGGAAGACACCATCACGGTCAGGGAAGGTGCCATCACCGACAAGTCAGGGACGCCTCCAACGCAGACCCCTGCCCCCTGGGACCAGCTGATGGGCTGAGCCTCTCTTCCTCCCCCATTGGGATGCCTTTGGGTAAGACTTAGACTTAGATTTGGATTTAGACCCAGCTGAGAACTCCTCTCTTGGGCACTTAGAAAAATCTCCAGAGAATTATTTTACTAATTCAGCACTTTGTAGTAACCTAACTCCCTGCTACCATTAGTGGTTTCAGTAACTTGTAACCCCAGTATAAGCATTTATTTCTTCAGACAGTGGTTTATCACCAGCAATCCATACAGATCTGGATCAATCCTGTTGCTCTGTTAAAGGTGCTTTCATTTGCTTACAGAGTTGCTGAGCAATTCCTTGATGGGCTGCTGCCTGGTGAGACTGTGAGAGACCATAGATGGTGACTGGCTGATGGGTGTGGGACACTATCAAGTGGATCTGGCACTGACGTGCTCAAACATGTGGTGTCTGATCAAACTATGTCTGTCTGTCACCAGCCACCCCAACTGATCTGTGCTCAGCAGGACACTGCTAAATTCTGCAGCTTTAGCTGTGTGGGTCCATAACTCGTGGGCACAGGAGTACAGCACATTGTTGGGTGCATCCGGACCGATAGTGTTCAATTGGGCATCACTCCGGATTTAAACCCAGCCGCCCCCAGCTCCTCCAGTGATCTGAGGGTGAGTTGGAACACAAGGGGGTTTATTTCCTGCTAAATTGCTTTACCAACCCTTTCACACAACAGACGAGCTGTCAGGGTCTGCACCTGGGGAAGGAGGTGTCTGCAAAGGACCAAGCTCAAACAGCCACAGGAGCTGGGGAGGGCTCTGCCGTAGTGAAATGGCACGGGCACTTCCATGGTCTTCCTCTCAGGATGAAGATGGAGACAACAGCCTTCAGCCTTCTGGGGTTTTAGAAACTAAAGAGAAAAGACACTGACAGCAGCGATCGCATTAGTAGATCTCCGGTGATGCAAATATAGAGATAACCAAGTAAAACTAATACGATCATAAATATTCTTGGAAGGTATAAGGGTCTTCTGTGCTGTAGACTAATAACAAGGGATAAGAGATATTATTTTACTGACTTTACTCTCCATATGGTAAATATATATTGTCTAGATAGGTTGGTAATGGACTAAATGTTCTGCTGCAGAGAAGCAGTGTGATTCCACAACAGATGCTGAAAAAGGCGTGAGAAATAGAAACAAACTTATTTGGGACATAAGGTTTTAGGCAACCAACCTTGTGTTGCATATAAAGTGGCAAAATATGCCAAAGCACAGCTAAATAAAGTCAAATATATATATATATATATATATATGCTGCTACAGGTAAGACGTTACCTAATTTTAGTGCCTCTTTGTTCTGTACAGTGAATTCCAAATATCTTTAAAATCTCTATTGATCTCTCCACCATGCACAGAGAATGAATCTTTTAAAGGACTGCTTTTAAGCAAGATGAAAATATATATTTTAAGAGATACTTTTGGAAATGCTGTTGTTTCTGGCTGCAGCTCTAGCTTTCCAGAGTGAAAACTTGTATTTGATTTAGTGAATCTTGAATGTTTTATGCAGTTTTCCATGCCTCAGTCATATCCAGTAAGTAGTTTCTGAATTGTCTTAGATGTCGATAGGTACTTTTTCGTGTTTCTCTGAGATTACTCAGTTATTTATTTATTTTACCTTACCTAGCTTCTGCTGAATTCTCTACTACTTCAAGGAAAAATTTTTATTAATTTTAAAATTCTTGTTACGACAGGTGAGTGTGAGAGTTTTGAGGATTTTTCTAGGGCTATGACACTGTCCTAGGATGTGAAAAATTGGAGAGGCATTACTAATCATCCAGGTACATTAGCTAAAATTATAGAGATGCTTTTTTCCCCTTCTGTATTTTGGGGGATGCAAGTCAAGACACACTGTCCAAAACAAACAATATCTCCAAGAATAAAAGCTGTTATTTTTCACTAAACAGAGGTTGTAAAATCTCTTAGTGAAAAAGGTTTGTTGTGTTTTTTTTTTTAAGTTGGCAATATTTTCCTCTTTGAGTTTTCATTTTTCCTACCCCAATTTTCCACAGATAAAGAGTTTCAATAGCTCAATTAAACCCCTTCATTTTTATTTTTTTTTCTATAATATGCAAACCAAAAGCTGCTGGAAACAATTTTATATCATCTGTGTTGATAGAAAAAAAAATAAATCAGAACAAAATCCTGCTTTCTGATTCACATTCTCCTGGGAACAATGTTTTCTTCTAATATTTCATTTGGTTTCCTGTCCTTTAACAGGGGTTGTCACTCTTTGGCTCCATCTCCTCAGCCAGGATGCAGTGTTGTCCAAACTTGCTCATACCTTGTGGTACATACTGACTAATTCCATTGATGGAAATTGATTTCCATAGAAAAGCCAAGATCCTGTGGCTTTATATGTCTGAGCTGCAATCTCCTCCTGAGCTGGTTGCATCTGTTGAAAATTCATCCTTGAATTTGTCTTTTTCTCTTTCCTTCTTTCCCTTTTCATTTTCTTCTTTAATCCGAGACCAACTAGTTAATTTTATTCATTTTTTTTTTTTTATCATGAGATGATTGTGAGCAATGTATATTTTAAGCATATTTGTCCTCTGTAACAAATACCAGATTCTACTTACAGTATAATGAAATTCAGATGGGCATTAGCGTTTTGTATCCACTTTTCTTTTATAATTTAATATTATTCCAAGCTTACTGATATTTCCTTTTTCCTTTCTATTTATTTATTTTTTTTTTCCCTTTACTGTGCTTATTTTGTCACTACCCACCACGGTGAAATCAAGACAAATACAGTGAGGGAATTTGATCTTAGCACACCAAGTTATTCTCGTATAAAGGAACCAAATGCTTGTCTGTGATAAATTCAATGGATGACTTCTATGACCAAAAAAGCCGTGATTTTTGGTTTTTTTTGTCTCTGTCTTATTCAGAGTGCAGCTGGGATGCTGCATTTGGCATTAGTGTCTGCAGCACAGAAAGCACCTACAGAGACTGGAGGCTCAGCAGAAAGCTTAAAGAGTTTGAAGAATTGCTGACTAAAGAGACCAAAGATTTATGTGGGCACAATTTGTTGCATACTAAATTGTGTACATACACTCAAATATATCTGTTCCACTTCTACTTTCCTCATTCTTCTGATTATTTTACAGAGCTATTGATCATTGCAAAACGGGCTGCTCTGGCCATCTAATCTTTCCTTTGAGATGAGTTTACTGCTGGAGATAGGTCCATGACATTGAACCCTTTATTGCCATGGAAAACACGTGTGAGCTGACCCTCTCCTTCAGTGCCTTAGTCAAATGTGGATAATTGTGAAATCTGTAAGTCTAATTTAGCTGATTTAAATGCCTTCACTTTCTGTTCCTATCCAGTTGATCTCTCATGTAGAAAGCCTCACATGCACCGTGATTGTTTGGAAGTCCAGACACCTACTTGTCTTCTCATGCCTAGTTCATTACAGCACAGCTCTGCTGACTCTGTTGAAAGTTCCACTTGGCTTACGCCAATAATTATGCAAAATTTCCATAAAAGAGAAATCAAAATGAGGTGTCTGACAAGGAACAGGATAATGGCTCTGGAGTCCCCAGGCTTACAATCTGTGGCTGGTGACAATGATGCTATGTCATTCCATTGACTTCTGTGAACTTTGGTGGCAAAAAAGAGGATGGCTTCTCTTTTACGAAGACCTTATTTACTCCAACACATCTTGGAGGCTAATGGATCCCTACATTTTTTTTCTTCAACATGCTCCTATGTTTCCCCCTTTCTCTGTTATGCAATTTAATTATATGCAGACTTTGAATGTCATTTTCTAATCCTCTGTGGTTCATTGGAAAGTCTTGTAAAATAAAACTAATTGGTGTGTTCATTAAAATGTCAGAAATATTTTTCAGTTCAATTAGATAGTACAGCAGTTTTATCCAAAGTGTGCTTATAGTACAATAACGATGTCAGGAGGATGTAATTAACAGCCATTTAAATGAACAATTGTCTTAAATTTTTTGGGTTCTTCATGCATGATAACTTAATCAAACAGCAAAGTTCTTACGGGCTTATCCATTTGAGAGAAAGGTGAAGAGCTATAAACTTGTATTTAAAAAGTCAAATTGAAAGCCGTAAAACTACTGAACTAAAGAAGTCGACTGTATAAAAATGAAATGCAGAAGTATATTTTACCTCAGTGTCAGCACATTGCAGTTAAAATCCAGTCAGAAAAGGGAGAATTCAAGGCATAGTCACCAATTTTTGGGAAAGACTAACAGGTGCTGATCTCTTCTCTCTGGCCACCAACAAATGCCAGGAGCAGAGGCAATGGCAGGAAGATGTGGCAGGGGAGGGTGAGGTTGGCCATGAGGAAAAGGTTCTTGAGGCAGAGGGTGGTGGAGCACTGGAACAGGCTCCCCAGGGAGGTGCTCATGGCACCAAGCCTGACAAGATTCCAGCAGCATTTGGCCAAGGCCCTCAGGGACATGGTGTGAATGTTGGGATTGTCCTGTGCAGGGACAGGAGTCGGACTCCATGATCCTTGTGGGTCCTTCCCAACCCACAACTTTCGATGCTTCTGTGATTCAATGATTTACACTGAATGAAGGTCAAAGGTCAGAATCACGGGTTCAGAATGATTTGGCTTGGAAGGAACCTTTAAAAATCATCCAGTCCATTCCGCTGTCATAGACAGAGATATCTTACACTAGACCAGGTTGCTCAAAGCCCCATCCAACCTGAGCTTCAACACTTCTAGGAATGGGGAATTCACAGCTTCTCTGGGTGACTTGTCCCATCACCCTCATCAGAAAAAAATGTCTTCCTTACATGCAAACGTACCCTCTTTCCATTTAAAGCTGTTGCTCTTTTTCTGTCACTACAGGGCTTTCTAAAAAGTCTTTCTCCATCTGATGTGCTCCATAGTTTTGCTTGCATTAGAGTCTTCAAGATATTGAGGCCTTCTGCTCTATTTACCTGTTATTTTGACATAAAATATCATTCACTTCAGTGAGGACTGCACCTATCTTTGTTTCTGGTTTCAGTGGCCTCAAATGCAATTGTGTATTAGACAATGAATTAGACAACGTATTAGACAGCACTGGTCCAAATGGTCCTTGTGGGTAAAGAGACCGTGGTTTTCAAAAGGGCTTTAGCATGGACAGCTTTCTTTTGGAGATGCAGGATCACACTGAGCGATATCACATACAGATTAATAAAAATTACTTAGCTTGCTTAACATTATTTTCATTATTCTTTTTCATCCAAATACATCACTTTGTCCAAATACTCATGCTGTGGAAAAGTCTGAATTTGTTGAGCATCTTGAATGATTTTTTGGTTTGGACTCCAGAATTATTTGAAAATACTTGAAGAGGTTGATATCAGTTTTCTTGATTCACTGATGAACTGCAAGTTAATATATGGGAAATTAGCTTCATGCTAACATAAAGCTTTTCCTTGGCCTAAAGGTAGTCAGGAAGTGAATTTATAGATCCTAAAAATATTTCTGTCTAATTAGGTGAAAAGATTTAGAATTTGAAACTATCAAAAATGTTCCTGGAATGGTGGAAGCATTCCTCACCCACCTTCAGAGATCACAGCTTCAGATGAAACAATGAAAACCACTCAGAACATGATCAAAGCTGCTCCTCCAGCTCCTGGAGCTTGAAATAAAGCTCTGCAGCAGCTGGAGCTTACGGTGTAAGTGCTGATGCTCGTCTTTGTGTCAGGCGGGATGGTCGGCACCTGAATACGTGGCAGTTTTGTGATGGGCGTGTGAAATTCTTTGGTCTGATAGTTACTGAAAGAGCCAGTTCTGTGTTTTCATCCTACCAGGTGCTGAAGGTTTTGTTCAGGCAGGGAAATATGAGCATGATAAGCTGCGGAGAGATGGGAGAGTTGAATTTTTCACAGCAAAACCTCCCTGTCTGCATGGTAGCTCTGTGGCCAGCTCATGTTGGTGGTAGCTTGTGGTCACATAGCAAGTCAAGTGGTGGCTTGACAAAGAAGCTTGTTGTGACAAGGTCCTCATCAGCCTGGATGGCCTGGATTGTCTTAGTCTGTACCAGTGGGTTTGCTGGTGGTGTTTGTTGGCTGATCTATGTGCTCCAGACAACATGATGACCTATGTGCGATCCCCAGTGTTGACACAGTTGATGTGTGCATCAAGTCTACACCACTTTAGGAGACTAATGTGATGGCAGAAAAACTTACTCTTGACACACTCTGGGCCCCTGAGGACTCTCTTGTTAGCTCTGTGCTGTGAGGGCATTTTGTAACTAGGTCAGAAGCAACTTTGCTCTTGATACACTCGTATTACAATAGACATCAGGGCTTTCCTTGCATTGACCACCCTTGGCCATTGAAACTTGGTTCTGATGCAATCCTATTTCCACCTCTTGCAGCAACAAACCAAACCAGCATCTCCTGCTTTGTGACAAAGCATCCCTGTAGCCCCCCAACGGGGTGAGGACTTTGTGTTTTAAAAAAAATGTGCTTCCTTAATAACATTGTGTTGGTATTTTCCTGGAGTAAGTTAAGTGAACTCCAGACTCACCAATTCAAAGACAGGAGGAGGAAACCAGATAAAAGACCAGTGAATGTGATGCACAAACTCCTGGACAAGTTTTATGGTTTCTTCTTCCCCTGATGCAAGTCTATAAATAAAAGACCAGGTCTGTAAAGTATTCTCAGCAGGATACAACAGAAGAGAGATTAAGTTTCAGTAGGCCACCTTTGTATTCTGATGTGGTGTTTGCTGTCTCTTCTCAGAGCGATATTAGCTGTTCTGCCAGCTAGAAAGGAATTTTCAGCTGCTTTGTCTTGCTGGCTTTCATTGCTGTTTTTTAATTAAAGCTTAAGGAATTAAATGAACCGGGGATGCCGGGGTTACACAAGGATGAGAAAAGATCAGGCAGTCAAATCCACCGAGGTGCAATGGGGCACAGGCTGATTCTCGGATTATCATACTCAATGATTGGGTTTGGTGGTGTTTTTTTTTCCAGTTTAAAGCATAAACATGAATGCATTTTAAGCATTTGGGTCAGGCTGACAACATATAACTCTCTGGGAGAATTAGATTTGAAACAGGAGCTACTTCATTAAGATTTTGGGTGCGATTTTTCAAAAGATGTTACAGCAGGAGGCTTCTTTCTGCTCCGTCATTTTGCACTGGGCACGGAGAAATTAATAACCAAATGCTTAATAAGAGATATACCTATTTGGAAGTGAACTCTTGCACGAGGCACGATTCTAGCTGATACAGCAGCACATCTATTTATTAGGCACAAACATTTGGAACATTGATTGTTTTGTTTACAAACTCTGGCCACATTGTGTAATTTAGCTGTAAGCTGCCATATTTAATTAAGGTAGGGGAGGAAATGAAGCTCTCAGCCACGGTCTTAATATTTACAGACATGGAGCTCTACTTTGCTGTTAACTCTTGTAATGGATGTGGTTTTGAATTAATTTTTCGAACTGCTAGGAATAGCAGCATATTGGATTCCCTCGCTATTTTATGTTCTGTGTCCCTGCAGTGTCTCTTGATTGCTACTCATTAGAAACAGGCAACATTTGTGTTTACTAGAACAAAAATATTCCCCTTCCTCATTGCACCTTGCAATCCAAACTTTGCCTTGGATTCCTAAAGATGCAGATTAAATATTAAAAGTTTCAGAGACTGCATCTTCTACAATTCTAAACAATGAGGAAGATTTACTATGAGCTGGGAGGATTTTCAAGTGTATTTCATACGCCATAAGCAAAAAAACCCTGTGGTTATTCCTTTGCCTCATTTTCTTTTATGGGAATAATAACATGTGTTTATCTGGAGATGAATACCAAGATTTAATTTCCATGGTGTGGTGGGATAATGATTAGATAGGTAAATTGCTAAACTGGGGCTTGAGAGAGCCATGGCCCGGTTCTGGCTCTGCAACAAGGCTGTGCGTTTTGCCTTGCACCAGAATTTTAAGATACACCTGGGAGACCACTTAGTTCTGTACTAAGCCTCCACTAGCAGCCTAAGGAGCCCTCAATCTCCTCTGCATCATTGTGACACGTGGTAGCACTGAAGGCTGGTAGAGCATGGCTGGGTGTAGATGATGGCCGTGTACCACAGGGCACTTGGAGAACTCACAGTGGGGTCTTTGGTTTCATTTAAGTGCTGGGAGTGGGCAGAGTCCTCTGATTCAGAACTTGTGTCAGCAAACCAACTGCATGGTTGGAGTGCGACAGGCTCAGAGATCCTCTGAAGTTGAGCATCACTGAGCTGTACTCAACTTTGCTAGAACAAATGGGGATAAAGATGTTGGCTCTAAAGTAATCCCTGTTTGTACCACCCCACCAAGGTGAGGGTTCTGCTGAAGAACCCAAAGAAATGTCACATCAGTGACAGTCCAATTTTGGTGGAGCTTCAGAGAACATTTTGTGAGCCTTCTGGACTCATTCCTCTTCAAAGCCCAGCGATTGCAACTTCATGAACCTACACAAGAACTACAGCACTGAGAGTGATCTTTGTGCAGCTGAACTGAGTCATTTCATTTTGAAGGTATTGAGCTGTGCTATGTTTCGATAACGATATGGAAGCACTGCTTCTAATGAATTTTGTACAATAGGCAGCAACTCCAGGTGTATTATTGATACCATTCTGAGAGAACATCCCCTTCTGCTTAAACAACGTGACATTGAAAGTCAGTTACACATCAGCCAGGCCCAGCCAAGTTTGTAGTCTAAAATAGATAACAGGAGACTTGAGGCATCAAAACTTTGCAATAGGGTAGGTAAGGTAGAGATGGCAGAATAAACCACTTTTGAGGAGGCAGAAATGTTGTGAACAGGCCAAGAGATGAACTGAGCGTGAGCAAAAGAAAAGTTCAACTAAAGGGCACAGTGAGAAAAGTTTCATTGACCACCAGCGGACTCCAGATGACCAACAAGATGGCCAGTATGCATGTGAAAAGGGCACTTAAATGTATAAATGAGTTCTTGGAAATGTGATGAATGTTAATAATTTCCTGGAAAAGTAACGATTGGAAAAGTCATGAATATGCATGTTTTGATAGGATAAAACTTTTGTAGAGGGAGGAGTCGGGATGCACGTTAGGTGGAGTGATCCCCCTGTGCATCCAGCACCGCAATAAAGAATGCTGCTTCTTAAGAGTACATTGGTGTTAAGAAGTTCATTCCCAATTTTGGTGACATTATGTGTATGTCTTTGTGTAAACTTGCAAGCAAAATAACATGGCAACTGCAAAGAGTGAAAAAACAGGGGATCTCGGGAACTCCTTGGCATTTACCACCATCAGGCCCCGAAAGGAGTTTGACTTTGGAGAGTCTTAAGGGAAATATTTCTATAGATGCACCCACTCTTGAAGATCCATCTACAGCATCAAGCTCTGCTCCTCGAGCAGCTGTCCTTTAAAACAGCTCACTTAGAGTCACTGGGGAGCTGATCTAGACTTCATTAATGGCCTGATGGTGAAAATGCTCAGATCCTAGGAGCAATCATCTGAACTAAATTGTGTCTCATATGCAGCACTATTGAAATATCAACACAGGACTTTTATCCCAGTTACATAGACGGACAGAAATTATCTGTCCCTGTAACTGCCAGTTACTTGTTTGGTAATCCAGCTAGAACATAAACTTTAATTAAGTCAAATTTCAAAATTACTGTGGAAAATAATGTGACATTTTCATGTTCTAATTCTTTATTTGGAGCTGGAGAGGCTGAGTTGCTAAGAGACAATTTTTTTTCTTCCTTTTTTTAAAAAAGTGACTCTTCTTCATAGTTTCCTAATTAATAGTCAATGCCTAGTGTTTGTATAATGCTATTCTCAGCAGAACTCACAGAGACTGAATCTTGTTTCCTCATTGTATAAATGAAGTAACCCTTCCAAAGACAGAGCAGGTCAGTGGCTGAACAGGGAGGGATGTCCTCTGGCCTTTGCCTCCTCCAGCAGCTCAGATCCTGTGTGGGGTGGAGGTGATACCACATGGCAGATCCTCTGAAAGCACAAATGCACAGATGGTAGAAGGAAAGTTTCCAAGCTCTTCTTTTTCCTTCTGAGTTTCTCTGTCCTGCCTTTGAGTATCCTCGTTACTGACGTTTCCACTGGCAGCCACCTTCCCATTGACAACAACGAGGCCATTTGTATCGATCCCATGAGTCACTATCACCTCTTGCTGAAGGCTCTTATTTATATAAAACAACATTCCATGAGCACTCTTCTTGCCCCAAGTGATCCTGTCATTTTTTTTTCCACAGGTTTAGTCACTGAATCAGCTTCATTGCCCATTCTTTTATGTGGTCTTCCAATAATTCACTCAGTCGCTGGCAGAGCTCTCAAAGGACACCACTCTGGATAGATACAATGCATAAAGGCAGCTTCTGGAGAAATGTATGGACATCTATCCGTTGCTTTAGGGTCAGACTTCAGAGCTCAAACAGTAAAGCAGCGATGCTTTGAGGGTATGTTCCCACTCTTCTTATGCACTAGTTTTTTTCCCTGGAGGCTCTCAGCTGCAGCCAAAGAAATCTCTTTATTGTACCTGGGAAATAATAAAATGCTATTAACACTTATCCCTGCTTTAGCTTCATGAAACCCATTCGAAGCTGAGAGCATAATGCTGAATAGGACAAACAGGATGAGAGATGCTTTAATTAGTGTATAGGCAGTTAAGCTCAGTAAGTCTGGTTTCAATGGAAAGGTTACCGCAGTGCAGCAATGCTCTTTTCAATTGCCCACATTGAAAAAAAAAAAGAAATAAAAAAATCCTCCTCACTAATGTTTGATGTGGCTTGACTTTTAAAATCAACTGTTTAAAAGTGAAATGTTATTTTCTCACAGACTCAGAGGTAGAACGTAAAACCTCTGTGTGTTGTACAGAACCATCCATGCTTTAAACTTGATGGAAATAAAACTTACAATCAAGTCTGCCTGAAAGGATCACATTAGAAAACCAACATGTTGAATATTTTGCATATCATCATAGACTCATAGAGTGGTTTGGGTTGGAAGGGACTTTAAAACTCTTCCAGTTCCAACCCCCCTGCCAGCAGCAGGGACACCTTCCACTAGACCAGGTTGCTCAAAGCCTCATCCAGCCTGGCCTTCAACACTTCCAG
>NW_010326816.1:0-2615 GCF_000700745.2 Antrostomus carolinensis | reverse complement strand
ACCACCCTCACAGCAAAGAATTTCTTCCTCACATCTCATCTCCATCTCCCCTCTGCCACTTTCCAGCCATCACCCCTGGTTCAGGCAAACCTCTCCTACTTGCTGTGCAAGGGTTGCTACATGCAATGGTGCATTGAATCATAGAATCATATACTTGGGTTCAGTTGAACTTCCACTCCAGAAAACCACTTAAGGACACATCCCCTATTAAGCCACTTTGCCTTTAACAGGACTATGACTTACCAGCTTCCATTTACATTTCTGTTGTCATCGTTACGGATCGCAACATTGAAGAATATTTTGAGCGATGAAACCAATTTTATCTTGTCACTTGTGTTAATTCTTTTCCCTATTGTCCGTATCCGTGTTGGTCTTTTTTTGTTGTTGTTGTTTGTAAGTTTGTTTTTGTTTTAAGGTTCCCTGGTAGTAGTATCCTTTTTTTTTATTTCTACCTCTGACACTTCATTTGTCTTGCACTGATTTCTTCGCGAGCAAGGAAAGTGGAGAACGCTGCACGAAGACCTCTGCATATGCACATCCATGTGCAGCGTCACCTTTACTCCAGAAAAACACACACATTGGTGGCTTTGCAGCTCTTTGTACATTCATTTTACTTTCATTTTTCCCTGCAAGCTTTCTGTGTGAATGCTAATCAGATGGCTTCAGGTATGTTGTGTGGACAGGATGCTCTTCTCAAATTTCTCCTGGGTGAACAACCACTGTTTCTCATCATGACCCCTGCCTGCTGCAATCCAACTCCAGCATCACTCTGTTCTGTGCTTTGATTGAATCCTCACATTCCCGGCAGTGCCTGGCCACGATCTCGGCATCGCAATCTACAGGGTCACTCACTGATGTGCTGAGCCCTTCTGCTAAGACCTCTAAGTGTAATTTATCTGTTTCAACACATTCTCAGCCTGAACGTTGGAAAAGAAAATCTCAGGGAAATCTGGCAACCTGTGCTGGGATTCCCAGTGAGAGATTTGTCCACCAGTTAATCAGCAAAAATATGCTCCGGTGGGATATTCATGGTGTACATGTGTTCAGGCTGTTAGGACATGGAGGATTTTCCTTTCCTTTTTGTGTACTGCATGTCAATTGTCATCCTCTTCATTCCTTTATTTCTAAAATATAAGGTATTTAAAACCACACATTTACCATATAGGTATTTTAAAACCACATTTACCTCTGCTGTGAGGACAGGCCGAGAGAATTGGGGCTGTTCAGCCTGGAGAAGAGAAAGCTCTGGGGAGACCTTCAAGTGGCCTCCCAGTGCCTGAAAGGGCTCCAGGAAGGGTGGGGAGGGACTTTTCATAAGGGCAGTTAATGACAAAACAAGGGGAAATGGCTCTAAACTGGAAGAGGGGAGGTTTAGATGAGATATTAGGAAGAAATTCTTCACTGTGAGGGTGTGAGACACTGGAACAGGTTGACCAAGGAAGTTGTGGATGCTGCTCCTCCCTGGAAGTTGTGAAGGCCAGGTTGGATGAGGCTTTGAGCAACCTGGTCTAGTGGAAGGTGTCCCTGCTGCTGGCAGGGGGGTTGGAACTGGATGAGTTTTCAGGTCCCTTCCAATCCAAACCAGTCTGTGAGTCTCTGATTCTAATATATACATGTATATTTGCAATTTATCCAATTTGGAGCTTGACGAGCAAGAAATGGAGCAATTAAGCTGAAAGGACAGATCACAAAGTTGTGCACAACATCTCTCTTTCTTTTCTTCCTTTTGCCCCAGCAATGAAGTTTTTTACAATGATTTTGAAGAAGCCAAATCGTTCCCTCAAACCAATATTTGAAACTATCCTTCTCTGAGAAAGATGATATTTTCCTTAGTGGTGTGGTCACTGAAATTTGTCTAAAGTTATTTAGGGATAGTCTCATGGCTTGTCTCATACAAGGAAAAATTAGGTCAATCAATATTAGGGCTTCTAGTAGATCTACAGAAAAAAAAAATCCTCATGGAAACCTCTCAAACCTCATAGAAAAGATCCAGAAGCTGCTTTAGTCCTTTCATAACCCATGTTAGAAGGCCGTATACAAGGACAATTTCCTTGCTGGTTTCTGCAAGATTTTCTCACAAAGCACAAGAGCTTACCCCAGAAGCTGCAAGTGGTGAGTAAAGAGATGGGAGAGGCTCAAGCAAAGTCAATGCTTTTTCATCACACTGTTGTTGTTTTCTCCAAAGGAAATACCTTGTCCTGTTCTTCATATCCAGCTTGTGATTTGACCAGTCTCCTGAAGGTGGTGGAAGGCAGCAACATGATCTTCTGGACTTGAGTACAGCAGGCACAAGGATAAGGGCATGTGGGTGACAAACAGTTAATTGGGGTGTCCTAGGTGGACCCATACCAGTTTAGCTTTAAACCAACAAATCCTGCAGACTAGTCAACAGGCTGGTACCCTCAGGAGGATAACATGATCAGCAGGATTGACAACACATCTACATGGTCTTTAGCCTGTGACACCAATCCCTGGTAAATCTGTGCTGAGGACAATTATGAGTGTGTACTGCTAAGAACCTACCTAGATACCAATGATGTAGGTCTGCAGTTTGCAGTGCTAGATGTGAGTGTAATACAAACGTACAACCCCAGGTTCCAATATAGGTTGGGGAC
>NW_010326815.1:0-13421 GCF_000700745.2 Antrostomus carolinensis | reverse complement strand
ACTCCCAAGTCCTTCTCTTCAGAGCTGGGATTCCTCTTCAGATCCTCCTACTTCACATGTTTCAAGTGATATAATTTATCATCTGTTTTCTTTCTTCTGTGTAGTTATATCTTTATTTTGCCATGATCTTGTCTTGCCTTTTTTTAAATACAGGATCAAAAGGATCAAAAGCTTAATCTTTCTTCATCTCCCTAAACTGTGAAATTCTATTCAGATTAACCTCTCCATATTCAAGGTACCAGTTCCTGTTCTCCAAGCTCTTTTACATGTTATTGATACATAAAGGTTTAAATTATAAGCCTTAAATTAAAGTTGACTTTTGAGTAAACTTCCCAACCTGTATTATAGTAGCATGAAATGCGACTGTGAGATTCTTTTCCCAGCCTGTATCACATCAGCATGAAATAAGACTGTTAGACTTTTGCTCTACAATTCAAAGCCAGAAGCAGAATACCAAAATAGCTTCTCGGACATTTTCAGATCCTGGCCAAATCCAGGATGTGCCTGTGTGAAGTGAAACTTAACCATCAGATGTTACTGTGCCCTTCTGTCTGCATAATTTGTTAGATTATGTAAAAGCAGGAGCCTCTCACAGCAAAGATGGAGACCTCACCTACGAGTGGACACACTCTGTAGGACTTCCCAATTGCTGGGGAAAGGCTCTCCAAATCCTTCTCTGTGATGGCGCTCCCCAGTTGATATACAGGATACAGATGATGGTGATAAGTATTTGGGCAATTGGTGATGTTTCTTTCTTAATCACTATGCTTTATCTTATGTAGTAATGATTAAGTGCATTACCCTGTTTGGCGCTGTGCCTTGCTTATTCTTCTTTTTCCCCTGTTTTATACTAGAGTAAAATAAGTTTGTTTCTAGTATTAAACTGCTGTTTGTGTCCTTTTTGCCAGCCCCATCAATTGACAAAATGGAAGTCAACCTTTTATTTCCTTTTTTTTTTTTTTTTTTTTTTTTCAAAACTGGAGAATCTAGGGAAATTTTATGACATTTTATGGGAGGAAAGATGAGGATTTTTTTTTTGTCTAAATTACATATTTCTTTTCACATAAGAAGTTTACAGATTAATTTTGAAATGGATCTCTTAAATATCTTTTCTTGCCATCAATTTATTTTATTCTTAGCTAGAATATTTATTCTGAGCTAGACTATTCTGCATGTCTATACCTTACTTAAGCAAAAGTTCATTACAGAATAAGGGAGAGGTAAATGATTATTTTGTTTGTTTGTTTATTTGTTTGATTATTTACCTCTTTTAAGAGATGGCCTCTACTGCTACAGTTCACTGATAGTTTTTATTTGTTGATGTTGTCATGAAAACATTCTTTCCAAAGTGTGTAATTTCATTCTAGAGTTTAGTAAAAAAATGGTAAAAATAATTTAAAACTTAATTAGACAGAAATATAGTGAAAAATAGAACAAATAAAATCTTAGTTGTCAGAGAAACTAATTAATTGCATCATGTCACCTTATAAGACTTTTCAAATATAGAAAACAAAGATTTTTTGGGTCACTTACTCTATAAGTTTTTCAGTGTTTCCTACGAATGTCTTAAGTCTAATGAACACTTCCAGTCTTTAAGTTGTTGCATAGTAATTTTTCAGTATCACGCAAGAGACAATGAGAAATTTGACCTTAGGTATTTAGCTTTGTCTATTTAATATTAGAAGGGCTACCTGATTTAAAATGTAATTCTGATATAAAATTATGATTCACAATTAAGGATTCTATCTTCCAGGTCCCTTTCTTCTAGAGAATGGAAAACATTATAGTTTAAAAGTGCAGGGAAATAGTGGAAAAGTATTTCTTAGAAATTTGTCTCTGAACGGCTGGGCATATTTAGGATTATAGCTGCATAATAGAGCATAAACATAAGTTTTAGGAATCATAGAATCGTAGCAGTTGGAAAAGACCTTTAAGATCATCAACTCCAACCATAAACCCCAACAGTAACAAATCCACCTCTAAACCTAAGCACCTTGCCTACCTGTCTTTTAAATACCACCAAGGAAGGTAAATTCACCACCTCCGTGGGCAGCCTCTTCCAATGCTTGACTACCCTTTCAATGATGAAGTTTTTCCTAATATCCAACCTAAACCTCCCCTGGCACAACTTGAGGCCATTTCCTCTTGTTCTATCACTTATTGCCTGAGAGAAGAGACTAACTCACACCTCTCTACACCTTCTTTTCAGGTAGCTGTAAAGAGCTATAAGGTCACCCCTCAGCCTCCTTTTCTCCAGGTTAAACAACCGCAGTTCCCTCAGCCACTCCTCGTAGGACTTGTTCTCCTGAGCCTTCAAAAGCTTCATTGCCCTTCCCTGGACACTCTCTAGCAACTCAACATCTTTCCTGTAGTGAGGGTCCCAAAACTGAACACAGTACTCGAAGGACTTGCAACTCTTCAAAAACATGCATGAAAATGAGGATCAAAGTATTTAATCTTAGTTACTGAGGGTTAATTTTCATAGCTGAATTTAGATAGGCAGAAAACTCATCTCCTCAATCAAGTGCATGGGAACTGTAGGTGGAAGGCATCTTCGGAGAAAAAAGCAGTCATTCTAGGCCTCCTCCGCTGTAGCAAACTTTGGCAAATGTTTCCCGAACTTTAGTACTGGCACTTACTATTGCAAGAGTATCTGATTAATACAGATTTTTCTGTGCACACTTATGTCACACATTTGTTAAGTGAATAACTTGTTAAATATATCTGTTGTTCTAGTTCTGACACATTGCTCCTACACATAAAGTTAGCTGCATATTTTTGCTCTAGCACAGAAGTAAATTTTAGAAGATTTCTGTGTTTATTTATTGTTATGGTGACATATTTCCTGTGAAAGCTTATTTGTTGAATTAGTTGAATAGGTTTATGAACTATTCTCATTTGCTATTTTACGATTTTACTTGTTATTCAGAAGTATAGAAACACCACAACCATGCTGGTGAAGTTGGGAAAACATGCAGTAAAGCACTAAAAAAAAAAAAAATTAAATAGAATTTAAAAAGTTATTGTTGACTTCAGATTATTATGTGAACTGATGGAAAAAAGCACTCCACTCTTAGTCTTTATGAAATAAAATCTCAACATTTCTAATACTAGTGAAGTGGCTTAACCAGAACTACTGTGGGCTAAGGTGTTGTTCAGATGTCTAATTAGTCTTTTTAACTTGCAGAGGCATCCATATGCAGAAAAGAGAACCATTAAAGTAGCCTAGCAGACCTATTGGATATGAGGTCTTTGGAAAGATTTCATTGTGCTACTGACCAGTGATTCTTTGTAAACTGTTGTGCAGAGTAGCATATCAAGCTCATCTATTACAAGAGGAATGTACCAGGGCTTCCTCACATAGAGCTTGAATACACTGAAAAGAATTAAAATATTCACTACTTTGTGGGTTTTTGGATTGTTCAATCAATTGCAAAACCAGAAACTCTCAGGCTGGTTTAGGTAACTAGGGAATTAGCAGTTTTCACTCCTAAGAAACAAAAATAATGTAATATTGCAGACTAGCAGCTTCCAATGAACTGGGACTTCAGAATGACAGAACCACAGCAGAAAGGTACACTTCTTTGTGTTTGATTTGGTTTGGTTTTACTTATTTTAATATTTTTAATTTAATTTCATAATAGTGTGATTTCCACAGGCACCTTCCTTTTCAATAGGATAAATGAATACAGCCAGATTTTGTGGTTTTATACAAAGCATCCCATTATAAGGATGTTTGATGTAGTTCCCATTTTCAAGAAAAAATACTTTATTTTGACTTCAGATTTATTAATACAGAAGAATGAAAATGTAAACATTAATATAGCCTTAAATACTAAATGTGAATAACAGGGTTTTCTATCTTTTCTCCTTTTCTCCCCTTCCTCCCCCCAGTGGCCTCCATTATACACTTTTCTCATTATATGAGTGATTTTCAGATTTCTAATTTAGATAAATATCAAATTTCCTTTTCCTATGCTGTTAACTTGCCAAAGAATGTTGCATCTCATTTTCAGGAACAAATGAGAACAACTGTGATCTGCAGACCCTAGAACTCAAACTACCTTGATTCCCTTGACTGAGCAAATAATTTGGATAGCTGTTTCCTGTCTTTGCTTCATCCCCCTGTAAAGTACAATGAACTCTATAATGGACTGACAGTGTGTTTGATGAGGAAATGTGAACATTCATCCCAGTTTACATTTTTCCTCAGTATTTTCTCTATTTGACTTCCTTTATAAATGTTTCTTTATTTTGTAATGATTGGAGGACTGTTATAGTCACTTTCACTCTTTATTAGAATATTTTAATCTTGAAAAACCCCTCTGTACTCTTCTCAGCTAAGTTAGATCTATAATCACTGGATAGGTTAGACTGGTTTTCTGGGAAGCTTCTGAGATTGTATCTTTAGGTATACATGTGTAGTATTCAGTTCTACATAATTTTGTGAAACTTATTTCGCAAGGCTTTAGAATTTTTATGATGATGCTTTGCCAGTCATTGTTGTATGTTTCTCACCTTTGGAAAATATTAGTGATGCCTATCTGTCAGTGTCTTCTCAGTGTGGAGTACAATTTCTCTATTTTGCTGAGGTTAACAATTTTTAGTGAATTTTGGTTGATTATGATTTAGACATATATAAACAAATATATATAACTATATATATAAATAAATTATATATTCATATCTAAATCTATATATTATATAGTGTTAGATATACAGGTAATATATACTTAGGCATATTAAAGTATACACATAGGTTGTATAATGTGATATAATATTATAACATTAAATTGTATGTCTTTTCAAACTACTATTATACAGCATAAATACTGAACAAAATGAATTTTTAAAACTATGCAGTTAGTGTTATTCAAATAGAACTTATCTCTATTTTATTTTATTATTTTTAACTTTAAATAACAAATGCATTTACCTAGCTTAGTGTACATATATGAAGGGTGAAGTGGTGAATAAATTTTGCATTAGAGGAATACACCATCACCACAGAAATGAATATTTACCTAAGGTTGTTCATTTTTTCACCTTTGGCTTTGTTTTGTTTATATGTGATTCAGTTGAGATCATATAAAAATCACATGCACATTTTTATTATAATATAAGAAAAGTCAAATTAATTGCTTGTAGATGGACTAGCAGAATTAATTCCCATTTTAGTTCTAGTTCTGGTAGACATTTTACTCTGACTGTCCAACCAATAAGGATATTTTTAAGGGTTTTTTGCAGCTTCAACTTTATAGGATAGTTCTTTGCAGTTAAGAAGATTTAGAAGTGATGCTGTTGCTTTGCTTCCTGTGAAGTTACAAAAGAAAACAAAAAAACAGGTCCTAGTTCTACAGCCATCAAAAGTGCGAACCTGTTGGCAGAGGTTCAGTCTGATTTGCAGAGCAGCCTGTTCAATTATTTAACCACCTATAAAAAAAACAGTTCCAGAACTTTCTTCATTATAGCACTGCCCTTTTTTTAATCCAGTGTCTTATCTGATGGTACCTCCTTTCCTTGCTACATTTGTTCAGGCTTGGACCTAGACTCTTGGAGAGCTGGAGGTCCAAGCCTTGTTAGTCCTTTACTTAGGCCCTTATTAAAAATCACAGTTCTACTCAGTAGATATTCTCTACAAGCAATGGGTACAAAAATATTTTAATTGAGAATTTTGAACATTATAAAGATGCAGAATATTAATGGCAGAATGTTAGCTTTATCAAACAGTTCTGAATATCCAGTGTGTATTTATTTTTTTTTCCCAAGCATTCCTCTAAATTCTGTCTGAGAAGTAACAACTGTGCAATGCAGATATGAAAGACACATATTTCAGGGAATAGTAGGAGTCTATCAGATTTCACTTGTTTTAAAATTTCACAAGAACTCTTTATGTGCAAAAGGTCATTTCTACTAAAATGAAAATTAAGTTTTAAATTCATTATTTCTTAATTATTTTTATCTTTTCCAAAAGACAGTGAACTATGCATAAAGTAAATTAAGAATACATTCAGCAAGAATTAGTACGGCTGTCAGCTCAGTTACCATTGCTTTTGTAAAATGGAATTGAGATTAGTCATCTAAAAGATGTGTAGAAGGTGATTGTATCACAGGGCAGTTTTTCCAGTTGTTTTAAGAAGTGACAGGACTTAGTTCCTGGATAAAATGTTTAGCAAGCTCCCAAGACACCCATAGTCAAAGCAATTCAATCTGCATTCTTATTGAGCTGTGAGCAGTCATTTCCCCAGTGTTATCAACCAAGTAACAGCAGTGACAGCTTTACAAACTGGGAACTCCAGTGGAAAAGTGCAGTTATTTATCTAGAGTCATCATTGTACAGTATAGAAAAGAGGATAAGTCAGGCATTTCCAAATTCTCCATGTTTATGTCAGAGTATCCTTGGAAAATTTTGCTGGGTTTTGGTTTTGTTTTGTTTTACCATCTAGCTCTCAATATTTGTTGTACTGCTCATTAATTTATCAAATATGTTGTGCTGTAATTGCAGCAAAACATCCAGTAATATGGCTTAAAATATTCCTACCTTTCTTTCCATTCCTTGCCACTACTGTTTATCATTCCTGCCTACATAACCTGCTGTATTTTGTTGGTAACAGCTAATGGTGAAGTCACTTGGTGAGTGGGAGCAGCAAAATTATTCAGGTTTTAAAATTAATAATTCCAACTCCTGTTAGGAGATGGAGTATATTAAGCTGGTATTGCCACCAAACTTTTTCATATCATCAAATCATCTCTCAACAATAAAACTTCCAAATTTTTTTGCCATTAAAAAATCACATTTATCTGTTGAAAGGTAGCAGTGAGGAAAACATGAAGAGGCTTTTTTTTTTTTTTACTTTTTAGCAAAGAAGTTGATGAAACTAAAACCTCATTGTACAAAAGTAAGTTTGAAACATCTTCAGTGTTTTAATGAGCCAGTAAAGAAGAAAGTCAGCTGACAAGATGCAGAAACAAGGATTCAGTGATACATTTCCAAGTAACATACTCTAAAGCTGCTCTCTTCTACACATGACATCTTTTGTTGAATTGGTACTGGTTTATGTAAATTGCTCAATTTGCAGCTAATTATTTGGTTGCATACAAAGTGTGATTAATGGATGGTAGCATAAGCACACGATGTTTTGATTTTTCCTGCTAGGAACAGCAGCAGCCAACAATGGAAATCAGCTATTTGTAAAAAAACATACAAGAAAGATGCAAATATATTTGTGACAATATGACAATGTCTATGCATTGTATGACATACATATATTTGGTTTTGCTTACTAATTCCATAAATAGTTGTACAGAACAGAAAATTCCAACAAAACATCGTTAGATTAAATCCTTTTCAAGTGGAAAACTAGGTATGTATGTATAGATATTCTAATTTTTATGAGATGTCTCTCGTTTAACCCATGACAAACAAGCTCTGAAAAATGTCTATGTATGACAGTAACTATATTATAAAGTTGTATGCATTTTTCATAAAGACGAGATATCTGCACACTGCTCCAGTAGCATTGTAAATACAACAGAAATTCACACACATGCTGCACTAAGTATTGATAATGGGAACCTCTTTCCAGTGTTGTATTTATCTATTTTTAATAACAGTTGGTTGATCTAATATCCAATTTTAATATCTCAGGGTGTTTGGATTTTAAAATGAAGAAACTCAGTAATCTTCACAAAATCAAAACATTAAAGAATGGCACATTTTCTACAAATGATCTTTAGGATTCACCATAAAAAGAGGGTTAACAATTACTATCACTATGGTTGCTGAATCGGTTTTAATCTCAGATATAATTTTGTTGCATTTCTTTCTTTGTCTTTTTTTTTTTTTTTTGTTCACATCACTTAATTTTAAGAAGCCCATCTCGAAGTTGGCTTAAACACAAAATCATGTGATTGAATGTAAATTGCTTTTGTGGAGCCACTGAATTTAGAAGTTGTTATAGGAAGACCTGGCTGGTTTTATGTAATATGTTTGACAGTGTTGAAGGATTGCATGCTGAGTTTTTCTAATTTAAATTTAAATTGTCTGTAATATTTTTTTTTTCTTTTTGGAATATTTTTTTCTCGTTGCTTGCTTTGTACCTAGAAATCACTTCAAAGTTTAACACTGAGTATTTTGAACCCACAGTTAACCTTTAAATACAAAATCCTGAATTCTTTATTTCAATATATTACAAAGAATTCCATGTACTGGGACAGAGAAAAAAAAAATATTTTCACCCACTGGACAGATTATGTTTTTTCGTTCTTGAAAAATTTCATAGCAACTGAAAAAGTCATGCAAGATATATTCATTTGCAGCAAATGTTTCTGCTGTCTATAGTTTAGCTTTTTTTGTTTTTTTGTTTTTTCTCTTGAGTCTCTCAATGTGACTTAAGAAGGATGACATCAGTTAACAAATATGAAATTCAGTTTTGCTCAGAATTTTACAACTGGGACATTAAGCCAGTTGATTGAATTGAAACAACTGAAAATCTGTGCTGAGGAGGTCAGCCTTGGAAATTGTGGAGAAACTGGAAGTGCACCTTTTGAATAGCACCTTTAGCAAATTTATTCACTTCCTGAAAATGAACAAAGTCATAATTTTTGCTCCAAGGAATTTATCAAGATCAAATCGTACCAGGAATCACTTGCTGAAATTAAAAAGTAATTAATAATATGACTCAGGCTTCTGCTTAGTATCTGTTCCCTTGAGGGAGCTGCTAGGGTTCTGGACTTCTCTAATCTGTTTTTATTTTTTTCCCCTAGCAATTTTTAAAGACATAATTGTTCCATGGAAGGCAGATACTGTTATTACACTGACATTGCTTGCCTTGAAAAGCAATTGAAAGCTTGCCTTTCATGCTGTTTGACCATTTCATTTTTGTACAATTATTTGCACATAATGAAAGCAAATTTCACTTGGAATGTGTCCACAATCTCTAACACTAATTTTTAAACAAAAATTTAATAGTACTTGAAGATGTCATTCAGGTGTAAGACTCAGTTACTCTTTTTTTCTCATATCTTTTATAGCAAAAGTGTGGCTTAATGGAAAATTTTAATACAGATCAATGATGACATTTTATGTTAACTAACTGAAGAAAATGTTCTGAAGAGAAGAAGCAACACAGTGAAAACACCTTAGACATTTAAAAGTGAATGATATATGTCACTCACTTTGCAAGTCTCCTAATATGGAATATGTTCACAGGCTGCATGGCTACTTAGTCTTTGTAGTGAATGAGAATACTTGTCAATGTAAGAGTGCATGCTGGCATTATTTTTAGACTAAGATGTAATAGGAAAAGATAGAGGGGGTTCAGCTCTTCGAGACTTTTTAGTTATTTGTGATTTGTAAAATCACTATAAAAATAAACAGTGACCACTCTGAGACTACTGTTAGTTTTGAGGTCTTATGAACTTAATGCATCTTTCTGGTAACTCTTGATGCATAAATTCACAAACTCTGGTGGACATGCCACCTACACCATGCTACTGTAAAGATAGTAACATTTTGCATCTTCAGTGCTGCTCTGCTCTTCTGCTAGTATACCACTATATATGTGTAGTTATTTCCTTACAAAGGTATTCTATTGAAAGTATGTGTAAAAGATACTTTCAAGACATGTAAGATTATTTCCATTTACACTAAAGGCCATTTTAAATCGTTGCATGTCATATTTCAAATTAAGTAATGTCATTAGTAATTGAACATGGAAAAAGTTTGCTTTTCCATTTCTTTAATCTTTAGTGAATAACTAACATAATATCTGCCTTCTACATCCTCCTCCAAAATGGGACAGTAGTTATTTGAAAGAGAAAATATTTCTCTCAACCCTATAGAAATCAAATTTCATCTCTGTTTTTTTCACCTTTGTAATTCAGAAAGGAAGCTGAAAGTTTGAAAGCTTTATATTCTTAATATTCTGTGTACTTTAAAGCCCACATAATTTTGTATTTGGTGGAATAAAGAGTAGCATAAGATATACTACTAAGTAAGACAACATGAAGATAGACTGGAGAAAAAACTTCTAATGAACTGTGGAACAGAAATGTATGCCTTCAAAAATGCATGATTTACTGAAAATATTTATTGTTAAAGTTTCTTATTTTTCACCGTCACTCTATTCTGTGTTATATTTGTGTTCAGATGTGTTTCTTTCAGTAAGATAGGGTACTGTTGGCAGACTCATCTATCAATTTTATTTCTTTTCTTGGCCCCAGGTGTCATCCAAGACCAGTGGTATTTCATCTAGGTGCATGATGACCTCTTAATTTCCTTTGTGAGAAATTAAAGTAAAATACTGAAGCCTTAATCTATGTATGGAAAACTTCACAAGGTTTAAATAAAAATGTTATTAAAATATTTACATGTGAAGTTATGTAAGCAGTTCTAATTTTAATCTTTGTAGTTTCTGTCTGTGTTCCTGTCTTTTGAAACATTGCTGTGTAGAATAGATAGCGATAGAAGAGTTTCTAGAAGCATGGAATTCTGATGGTATTACAAAAATAAGACAGGTCATCTTCCGAATGCCTTTGTGCAGACAAACTGCAAGTGCTGACCAACAATCAGTTAATAATACACATACAGGTTCTCACTTACATTTTTTTTTACCTACCAAAAAAAATATGAGTAGAAATAGCTGGCAGACTAATTATATCTCATACAGGTATATCTGTTGCCTCAGATGCAACAAATCCAAATCATGGAATGGTTTGCGTTGGAAGGGACTTTTAAAGGTCATCTAGTCCAACTCCCTTACAGTAAGCAGGGACATCTTCAACTAGATCAGGTTGCTTAGAGCCCTGTCCAGCCTGACCTTGAATGTTTCCAGAGATGGGGCTTCAATATATACATACAAACAGAAAAATACTTTTCAGATTAAGATTTATATCACAATTGTACCAGATCATAAGGGTTGGATTTTTATTATTATTGGTTTTTTTACAGTACTCTTTTAGATTGAGGAGAATTTGGGATATTATACATTCTTAAAGCTCAAAATCTTAAAGCTAAAAAACCTTAACTTACTGCTTTGGTTGTTTTTTTTAGGGGATTATTTGGTTTTGTTTGTTTGTTTGTTGGGGCTTTTTCGTACTCAGTAGTAAATACTCCTCTGGAATTTAGGTAGATTGTTTGTCTATGGATTATGTTTAACCAACTGTGCTTAAAATCTATCCCTGTTTACCTTTGGAAATTTGCAAAAACACTACTGTAACTTTTTTTTGTTGCAGTCCTCCTGTAGGTCTCTGTTATGTATGAGATTTGATTTACAGTTCTAACAAACATAGTTCATTTCTGTTAACATTTCATGGTGAAAGACTCAAGATAACTAATATATAAGAATTTTCTTCTCTAAAAATATTACCCTGAATCTCCAGTATAAAACTGACACTTTGGGGCTATTGTCCAAACACATGAAAAGCAAACACAACATTTTCTCAGATGTGACCCCTAGAGTTTCTGCATGCCACAGAAGCTTCCATAGGAGGAAGGAATGCCTGGCTGTAACTGACCAAATTTATCCTATTTTATGTGCTGAAAAACAAAGAACCATATATTAATATGTTTCTAAATGTAGATGTTTAGATATGACAGAAGATATTTCAGATCTGTGAGTCCTGAAATATAAAGGTAAGAACTGGTTCATTAGAAAGATTCAGAGGGTCTCAAATCTGTAGTTATCCCCCAATATGAATACCACAAGAAACTTTAAGCTAAACTAAGCAGAATGAGAAAGTTTTGTCTTGTGGTTGACAGATCATGTACAAAAGCTATTTTTTTACAGACACTTAAATGCTGTTTCTTTAAACCGCTCCAACTGCTTTTTAATGCTGTGTCATAGTATGAAATAATCTGATTTACATATAGATTAAGAATCTATTTATGGCATCCATAATACTACAAACAAGTGTGAGCATCACAATTCCTCATTGTATTTGGTCAATACTGCTTCATTTGTGTTTGCATTATAGTCCCATAAATGCCGCCACTTTAACATACAATGTATGTCTAACATTTACTACCAAAATGGTCTGACTTCATAAAAGAACTTATCAATAGTAAAGTGTTAGGATTAATTACTTAATCTAAACATACTTCAAAACTTAAAGAAATTGGAGCATAACAGAATTTATCGCAATTCTACTTCCTAGTGGAGAAAAATCAGACATTTGTTCTCTACCATAAAAGCTTCTAAGTCACACTGTCACAAGACTAAAAACTGATATATAAGCATAGTTATATATAAACTAGGAGTGCATTTAAATTGTATGAATTTTGTCATAAAGAGGAAAACACAAAGAAGAATGTTTACACTTTGAGATTGTTGCATTTTTTAATGTTTATGATAAATTATAAAAACTAAAGATTTAGAATAATTAGATAGTTAGGATAATTATTTTTATATCCTGAAGTAAAATGTTCCTGAAGAGTTCCTAAAAATTATGTGTATGTGGTCACATGTTTAGGTTGCTAGAGAATGAATAAGAGGAAATTACTAGCATGATTTGTTGGTAATACTTGTTCTAATTTTTTTTTTTCAATTTCAACTGCTTACTCAATTTTTTAAAATTATTATTTCTGTAATTATTATTTCAATAAAGGAATTGTTTTGTCATATAGTTACTTTTTAATTTGATTTCTTTAGCTCATTGTCATGTGTGTTCTATATATTGTCTCTTAGAAATTCCATTCTGTATGTCTGGGGGGTTTTTATTCCATTTTCCATTAAATATGTTTTCTATACTGTTTTCAGGAGTTGCTTTTGAAGTGTGGACCTCTTAACCTTTGAATTTGTCTGACTTTCAAATTTAACTGTACATACTTAATATGGAATTAACATAGCTTTTTGCATTTAACATAATATTTATAGATATTCATTCATCAGTTCTCAAACTCTGATCTGCTGAACATTCTCATATTTCATAGAGATTTAGTAGACCATGTGAAACTCTCCCAAGTTTCCAGTAATCTCAACTGACTTTTGATGTGTTGTAGCATACAAAAGAGAAAGTTGAAAAAACATCGGTAAAGAGATCTCTCATCCATTGTGTGTGAAATTAGGAGAAACAGCTTCTTCTGCATGAAATGGGCTGATAAATAGGCTGGGCAGCAGAAGGCAACTTTTCTTATGCAAAAGAAATAACACAGTTGTCCCATAGACAGCAATGTTAAAGAAAGGAGAGTGCTGAATAAAGAAGTTAAGTCTGTGAGAAGATGGTCCACAATATCATTTTATGTTTTGAACTTTTAACCATGGAAGGAAGGGATGAGAAATTATATCTTCTATGTTGTTCCACTGTAAGTAGTTCTGATTTTTTCTTTCTCTCCTCTTTATAACTGTTTTTCTTCATTTGACTGACAACATTTTAATAAACTTAAAATGTCTCTGGATCTCATCCTCACTAACAAGGAGGGT
>NW_010326814.1:17793-22192 GCF_000700745.2 Antrostomus carolinensis | reverse complement strand
ACCCTCAGTAAGTTTGCAGATGACACCAGGTCAGGCAGGAGTGTTGAGGGTAGGAAGGCTCTACAGAGGGATCTGGAAATGTTGCATCAATGGACCCCATGCAGTGGGGCTACAGGCTTGGCGAAGAGTGGCTGGAGAGCTGCCTGACAGAAAAGGATCTGGGAGGGTTGACTGATAACTGGCTGAATATGAGCCAGCAGTGTGCCCAGGTGGCCAAGAAGGCCAATAGCATCCTGGCCTGTATCAGAAACAGTGTGGCCAGCAGGACTAGGGTTTTAGGGAAGTGATTGTGCCTCTGTACTCGGCACTGGTGAGGCTGCACCTCGAGTACTGTGTTCAGTTTTGGGCCCCTCACTACAAGAAATACATTGAAGTTCTGGAACACATCCAAAGAGCAACAAAGGTGCTGAAGGGTCTGGAGCACAAGTCTTATGAGGAGTGACTGGAGTGGCTGAGGCAACTGGGGTTGTTTAGCCTGGAGAAAAGGAGGCTCAGGGGAGACATTACCACTCTCTACAACTACCTGAAAGGAGGTTATAGAGAGGTGGGTCTCAGTCTCTTCTCCCAAGTAATAAGTGATAGGATGAGAGGAAATGGCCTCAAGTTGTGCCAGGGGGGGTTTTGACTGGATATTAGGAAAAATTTCTTCACTGAAAGGGTTGCCAAGCATTGGACCAAGCTGCTGAGGGAAGTGGGACAGTCACCATCCCTGAAGTATTTAAAAGACAAGTAGATGTGATGCTTAGGGACATGGTTTAGTGGTGGACTTGGCAGTGTTAGGTTTATGGTTGGACTCAATGATCTTAAAGCTCTTTTCCAACCAAAACAAATCTATGATTCTGTAAAATGCCTTTCACCTAAATACCTACTCCATGCATTTGACACGACGTTGTGTCAAGTCAGTTTTAATGTTTCTCTTGTAAGCAGTCTGGTGTCCTGTTAGTTGAGCTGGATTAGACCCATACAAATAGAGAAGGCAAAATACATATGGAAATGTGACTGCAGAAACTCAAATATTAGCAAGTGAGCCCAAGGAGAACACTTCTTTTTTCAGCTAAGCAAAATGAAGCTGCTGGGCACTCCTTAAACAACACACACACACTGAAAATCCTCTGCCTCAAATAAACACACATTTCACATCAGGCATTAAAACATATTCAACATTCAACAGACAGTGTCAATAATGGCTACAGTCTCTTTTTTCTTATTTCATAAAGCTTGTAATCTGCTTTTTCACACGCTTTACCCTAGAAACATGAGACATCTATAATTCATTCTCCAACCTACCTCTCCAATCACACACCTAAGGGGAAGGCAAGTTGAATGTTTTGGGGGTTGTTTTTACATCAAAGAATAAAAATATTAAAAGCATTGCATTTCTTTTGGGATTTTGTTCCTCCTCAAAAGGAATCCCATCACTTCCTTTCCACATTTCCCCACGCTTCCCCCACGTCCAACCCACTGCCTGGCATTCTTTCCCTTCCCAGAGATTATCTCCTTTCCTACCTTGCTCCTTCCAGACACCTCCTCCAGTTCTGCCTCCTGGCTCTCCCCTCTCCCTTTCTATGCCAAGTTGCCCAGGCAGCGTGTGCAGATGTCCGTGGGGTCAGCACACACGAAGCTCTTCTAGATGTACACTTCATAAATCAGGAAGCTGTCTTCTGCTGTCTTTATTCACTCTCTTCACTCAAAAACTTTTTCTCTAGTCTTTCTCCCTCCTACCCTCTCCTATATCCTTTTGCTGCACCAAAAGCTCAGTAATTTTCTTCATGTTTTTCTCTCTTGCTCTTAAAACTTCCTTTTTCTTACCTACTCTCCACCCACTTCCTTTGTCTTCTTTTGCTACCAGACTGTCATCTATGCTGTTAGCTCCAACCGTGTCTCCAGTACCTCTGCAGTTAAATCATTTATTAGACTCCTTTAATTTTCTCCATTTGCTCCTTGAGTCCTAGCACTAGCAGTTCCTAGCCACACAAACACCAAATCCATACCCTGTCTCCTCCTCCTCTCAAATAGCACAATCTTTCACTGGGAACTGACTGCTCAGATAGGAAGCAATTACCAAACCTTAGCGCAAGGGTGCATGATGACGTGCCAGTATTACAAGGGTGGCTTACTAAGAACTGATTGGAAGGGGTAAGTGAAGCCTTGATAATCAAGGCTGACTCCATCTGAAGTTCAGACAAGGGTTTGGGCTGACTGTTCTGGGGCAACTTATCCCTAGAAACATAAGAGAAAAAAAATTCCACTGAGACATTTTGGTTGTGGACAGAGCTAAGTAAGGACACTGAGACATTCCAAGGCAAGAGGAGTCAACCTCAGCAGCCAAATACTAGAACAGCCATTTACCTCTTCAGAATCCAAACTCTACACACAGTCAGCAGGCAACTGTATAAAGCAACTTTCCAGCTACTTAAGCTGAAAGCAATGAGTCACAGGGGCGACATTTACGACGCTAAGAGTTTCACCTGGAAAATGAGAGAAGAAAAGGACAGCAGCACCTGCTCAGTAGGATTACCAATAAGGCACACCAGCAGACAAAGACACAACCCCAAGCAGTGAGTCAGGATGGACTCTTTCAAAGTCTGATGCATGATACTCTGTATGAAAGTTGTTCACAGTGACCTGATACTCCTGCACCTCATAGGAAGGTTGCCTATAGTATCACCCCCAAACTTACGGTAGGTTACACTGTGACGTGACATGCTACCAAACCAGACGCAAAGGTGAATGTGGGGGTGGCAGAGAAGGCAGGCAGAGAAGTGAACAAACATATAGGCAGCTGTGATTGAAAACTCTGAAAGTCTAAGGTCTCATCAAATGCTCGAGTTAAAAGCAGAGGCAGTCTCCCGGATCGATTATGCATGCACGCCACTGAAAACACAGCCTGCTAAAGTGCCAGAGCCCTGCTGGATAATTTATAGGCTGGCGTTAGTATTCACAGAGCGGTGGGCAGAGTTCAAAGGAATGAGGTGGAGAATAAAAGTTTGAGCCTTATGAAAACACTGTCACAGCCAGCATGACCCTCAGCTCCACAAAGGGCTTTACTTGTGCTGAGTACAGGGAGAAGCCATCAGACATTATCACAGCAGGAGCCAGCAAGTGTCATCTTGGCACAGGGGCAGAGAGTTCAGGGAGGGTGCACAACCAGAGTGTGCAAACCTGCAAAGTTTGCAAGTGTCTGAGCACATGCCTGCTTGGCTTTTGGGAAAGTATGGGAGAGCTTTGTGCCAAACAGCCCATGACCCATCTTCTCTCACAACCCTTCCTCACAATCCTCTTGAGTCTCTTAGGTCCTGGGCTACTTCTACCATAGAGATCAAAAACAAGCAGGGAATAACTGAAGACTTTCACACGCCTTTTTCACTTATGGTCTCACCAGGAATTGAAGCCAAGACTACAGGGAAAAAAATTAATCATACCAAGCTGCCCAAAATGCAAGCTTTATTTAGGTGAGCGTGAGTTTTCCAGCTTTATCACTGCCTGAGCCTCTTAGCCATCTAGTTATCAGGAGAGAAAGATGTGAAGACAGTGAGGTCATCAATTTACTAAGCTCTATGTCTGCTCACGTTTGAGATTAGACACAACACCAACAGCATTAGAATAAGTACTCTGTGGTTGACTTCAGCAGAGATGTAAAGCAAAGGCTGCCTTGCCTGTCTTCTCTTCCCTCTCTGCAAGGCTACTATAAAACCAGATCTTACAGAGACGTATAGGTGCGCACCGCGTACTGCCACTGTTCACCATAAGCATTTAGCGCAGGAAAAGGAGTGCACAGGAAAGCCCCGTATACAGACAAGATGAACTAAAGACTTTAACCAATATTTTACTATTGTGTGCATGCCTGGATACCACCTTTAAACTTCTTGTCATAGCATCTTTCCACAGCACTCAGCACACTCCTCTCTAACCTTATTCATTCCAGAAGAGACTTGTCTGGAGGTACAATTAATTTTCTGATCTAGAAACTTTTCCAAGTTAAGCTCTCTGCCCCTTGCAACACATACCTGAACTGGGGAGGCACACAGGAATTTGGTATCGCACAGTGTGCTGCTAGTATACCAACAAGTTCTCATCTCGCTCACTTCTTCCTGTAAGTTACAGTCTTCCAGGCCATTCTGTCTTGGTGCAATACTTGAAGTTCCTTCAATTATAGAAAGATACCTTTCTTAGAGGCCACAGAGGGGCACACTTTAGAAATACAAATCACTTACAATGAAAACTTTTTGTTCTACATTTGGACAGCACCACACACGAGAAGACTCTTGTGTATGACTGGGGAATACAGTAATATAAGTAAAATAGATTAATAGTCACTAAAACTAGTCTCCTCTCACAGAATCACAGAATCATAGGGGTTGGAAGGGACCTCAGGAGATCATCTAGTCCAACCCCCCTG
>NW_010326814.1:6343-17746 GCF_000700745.2 Antrostomus carolinensis | reverse complement strand
CACAGAAAGAGATTCCCCAGCCTCTCTGGGCAGCCTGTCCCAGGGCTCTGTCACCCTCACTGTAAAGAAGTTTTCCTTAAGTTTGTCTGGAACTTTCGTTGTTCCGGTTTTTGCCCATTGCCTCTTGTCCTGTCACTGGGGGCCACCGAAAATAGCCCAGCCCCATCCATTTGGCCCCCGCACTTCAGATATTTCTAGACACTGATGAGATCCCTTCTCAGTCTTCTCTTCTCCAGGCTGAAGAGGCCCAGCTCTCTCAGCCTCTCCTCATACAGGAGATGCTCCAGGCCCCTCATCATCTTTGTGGCCTCCGCTGGACTCTCTCCAGAAGATCCCTGTCCCTCTTGAACTGGGGAGCCCAGAACTGGACAGAATACTCCAGCTGTGGCCTCACCAGGGCAGAGTAGAGGGGGAGGAGAACCTCCCTCGACCTGCTGGCCACACTCTTTTTAATGCATCCCAGGGCACTGTTGGCCTTCCTGGCCACAAGGGCACACTGCTGGCTCATGGCCAGCCTGCTGTCCACCAGCACACCCAGGTCCTTTTCCACAGAGCTCCTCTCCAGCAGGTCAGCCCCTAACCTGTACTGATGCATGTGGTTATTCCTCCCCAGGTGAAGGACTCTACACTTGCTCTTGTTGAACCTCATCAGGTTCAACATTACAATTGCAACATAAAGTTGGATCTTTCTCCATAGAGTCTTAAGGACTAGAGTATTAATAGGTGCCCATTCTTTTAATCATGGGAGAGTTGCAGGGGAAGGGGTTGAAACAAGGAATCTGTCTTTACTCTTTTGAGCAATGGCACAGAATCTCCATGAAGGGCTGGCAACACTGTTACATGGAATGTGTAATTTGATTAGTTCAGTTTCTAAATATGTGGTGATCATCAGGGTATTGGCAATTAATCTATAGTTAATCCACAGTATCATTTCAGGTGGATTTTCAACAACAATGTTATTAAAAGTCTGAGGACAAAGGTACATGGTGCACAACACAATTTTGAAGGTTGCCAGCATCTACTGATAAGTTCGACAACCATTAACTGAGAGAAGAGTTCGGGATAGAATCTTGAATCAATCCTAAAATGAAGAGTGTACTAAATGTGATTAAATAAATCGGTCTGTTGTCTATGATCTTCAACAAAAAGAATTTAATCTCCTCCTATTGAATTTGAGACCCATTTTAGAGATAAGAAATAGAGATAGCAATTTGCTTTTGTCATGAAATAACTCAATGGCAGAATGAAAAAAATAAGTTTGTGTTTCCTGTCCTTTCCATTTAATTATTTACCTCTGACAGTATAAAGAAGGGAGGTATCAGTTAAAAAAAAATAGGGGGAAAAAAAAAAAAAACAAATATCAAATAAAGCATATGAAAACACCTGGACAGAGTCCAGCAAAAAGAGGCTATAAAGCAGAGAGAAGAGACTTACGTGTAAATAGAGAGAAGAGGTATAATGTGTTTAAAATGGAGAGAGACAAAAATTACAGAGAACAATCAAACCTGAAATGACGTATAAATCCGTTTACAAACAGAACCATTTTCCCAGCACAACTGGGAACCCCCAGAATCACTGGAGAGCTTTAAGAAATCATTCACTGAGCACTTACATGGGATAATCTAGCAAAGGGCCCAGGAGACCTGGTTGATCTTAAGGAACAAACTCCTCAAAGCACATGAACAGCACAATTCAATGTGTGAGAAGCCAAGCGGGTGTGGAAAGAAGCAGACGGCTCAATGGGAAACTCCTGACAGAGCTCAATCACAAAAGGAAGCGAATGGAAGGTGAAAGTAGAGGTGTGCTCTCCAGGAGGAATACCAAAACTCTGCCTTGGCATGTCAGGATGAAAATTAGAAAAGTCTGAAATTGCATAAAAATTCACAAAAAGTGAAAAGCAGCAAGAAGGGTTTCTAAATGCACACTAAATTCTAAATGTAGCAAGGGGGTGACTAAGGAAATTGTGGGCCCAAAGCTGAATGGGACAAGGGACTAGCAGTAAAAGGAAAACACTCAGGTCTTCAATGCCTTTTTTGCCTTGATCTTCATTGGCAAGGACTGTTCTCAGCCTTCCTGTTCCACGTGCCCAGTGGAAGGATCCAGGGGACTGAAAAAGTACTCAGAGCAGAGGAAGTCTGAGTTAGGGACAATTTAAGTCAACTGGACATACTCAAGTCCCTGGGACCAGACAAGATATCCCAAGAGCACTAAGGGATGCAGCAATGGTTGACATCACTGTGAGGTGACTCTCAGTCACCTTGGAAAGGTCACGGTGATTAGAAGAGGCTCCTGAAAACTGGAAACAGGTAAATGACATACTTGTCTTCAAAAAGCGCAAGAAGGATGATTCAGGGAATCACAGACTGGTCAGCCCAACATCAGTCCCAAGGAAGGTTATGCAGCAAATCCTCCTGGAACCCATTTCCAGGCACTCAAATGACCAGGAAGTGATTAGGAACAGCCAGCACAGATTTACCAAGGGAAAAAAATCAGCCAATTTGCCTTCTGTGATGAGATGACAGGCCCAATGAAGAAAAGGAGAGCATAGCTTTTGAAAAAGTCTCCAACAGCATAATTGCAAACAATGGTAGGTAGCTGCATCAGGGGAAGTTCAGATTTGACACTAGGAGGAGGTTCTTCACTGAGAGGGTGGTCAGTCACTGGAACAGGCTCCCCAGGGAAGTGGTCAGGGCACCAAGCCTGTCAGAGTTCAAGGAGCATCTGGATGATCTAAACATATGGTTTAGTTTCAGGTAGTCCTGAGGAGCAGGAGCTGGACTTGATGATCCTTGTGGGTCCCTTCCAACTCAAGATATTCTGTGATTCATAGACAACTGGAACCAGATGGATGTACTGCAAAGCACATGGAAAACTGACTGGACTACTGCACTCAAAGGGCTAGTCGTGAGTACTACAACAATCCAATGGCAGCTAGTTACTAATGATGTTCCTTGGGAGTTCTTGCTGCACTTGCTGCATTTTGTCAATGTCTTTCTCATACTGGGGAGCCTGGAAATGGGCACAGTAAGCAGACATGATCCCACAAGTGGTGAGTCTGGGGAAATAATCCCATTTCTTGACCTGCTGTCTATGCTTTTGCCAATACAGTTCAATATATGATCAGCTTTCACCACTGCAAGAACCATCCCTGATGGTTAAGGGCTAGAGCATGATACGCAAAGAAGCTGGGAGAGCTGAGCAAGTCCAGCTCGAGAAAAGCTGAATATTTGGTCCTCATTCTCCATACTCTTCAGCTCTGAACCTAAAAACTCTACAAGCAGCTATGAAACCTCACCATCCATTAAGTGAACATAAAGGACAAACTGAAGCACGGAGACATTACAAACCAAAAAACACACTGCTTTTAATTACTTGTTTCCAAAGGCACACAGAATTCTGTAGTAGAGCCAAGAGTAAACCCCAAAACAGACAATTCCCTTTTCCATAAACGCTTGCCCCAAAAATGTGTTCTAGCATTAATGGTCCCATAATTCTGCAGTTTGTCTGTATTAGAGGATTCCTGGCAACCACTTCACTCAGAGCAACTTAAATAAGACTTGATTGGACAGTCCAAGCTTTAAGTTTTAGACCATTTTAACTATTCACCATTGCACACACAGTATAAAGCACACAGCTGCATCTAATGTCCTACAATCACTTCCGGGCTGCTGAACAATAAATGGCATGGCAGGCCACAGTGGGAGATGCATGTTGGCAACATAAGGGTTACTAAGGCCACATTTATAACATGCCTGATGTTGCCATACTGTGTGATGATAACAAACCACACAGTAAAAGAGCGAGGACATCACAGCACCACACAAAGTTTCTCAATATATTTCAAATTCAGAAAGAAGGACACGCTAAAATTACCCGATGTCAATCCTGCATTTTGTGGCCCTCTCAAGGTAACACCCTAAATAAGACACACATGTGAATGCAGCCACTGGTGTAGGCAGAGCCCCTAAAGCCAAGCATGCCCAAGTTCCCCAGCAGCAGGGTACAGCCACACATCTGGAATGACTGCTCACCGTGCAGCTGAATCAGAGCCCTCCACACTTTCAGGTACTCTCACATCCACCAATATACAGCACCAAGGACATAACTTAGATGCACAAATTTGTTGCCTATAAATGGCATTAGGTAGTTTTTGCATCACCTTGGTAAGAAACCACTTCAGCCAACAAACTTCTTGCATTATGCCACTTAAGTTGGATATTCATGAGATCTGTCAGTCTCTTCCCAGCATCCTTTTAAAAACATAGCATCAAAATCCTGTGCTTACTGTCTCATTCTCTTTCCATAATAAAAACATACAGTTTACCTTAAAAACCACAGTGGACACTTCATTGCTGGACCAGTGTGTCTCCCTACCTACATAAGATGAATGATGGGAAGCATTGGGACAGAAAAACATCATCAAATGAGAATTAAGTTGTTTAAATAAAACAGATGGAAGATGCACACACAAAAACACTAAAGTAAAGGCCGCAGCATGAATTATTGTTGTAATCCTTTGCCACATGCCTACAGAAAGCTTGACAACAGCTAAGCTGTCAACATGCTATCATACCACCCATCCTGCTGACCAATCTTTGTTTTTCTGTACTCCTCCAGTTATCTGTGTCCATCTGTTGTCTTCTGTCTCATCCTTAGCTTGCTAGCTCTTTGGGGCAGGGAACGTTTTTTTGCACTGTGTTTGAACCAAGATTGTGTAGGTGCTACCACAACAGGCAGGGATAATAATAACAACAATAATTAGTCTATATCTTACTATCTCCTTGGGTTGGAATGTTTCCCTCCTGACTTCACAGCAGTGTTCACAAACAATTATTACCTGGTGCAATATGGGGCCTCATAAACAAATAATTACATTCCAGCCTACCTTCAACTATTTTACCAGTCACCCCTTGAGGCCTGAATCTCCTGAGCTCTCTATATGCTCAAAACAGTGAGCATGTATGAACTCAACTCCAGAAGAAGATACCAGCATTGCAATGCAACAGGACTAACACCCTGTATATAACCCTTAGATTTTCCTTGGACAGAACTAGCTTCCTACACACAGACTGTTGCCTCCTACTTTTGTGTGTCAACCCTGACTCACTTCTTGTGCCAAGAATTAGAGAATAATATCTTCATCCTCCACTCACTCTGAAGAATGGCAAGAGCGTACAGCTACAAGTTTATGTAAGGTGGTGGAAAATGGTTATATTATAAACTGTGCACACACATAGCAGCCAAGCCCAACATTGTACAAGTTCCTAGACATTGTGTCAGACCAAAAAGGAAGAAACTTCCTTCTTTGAGAAGGTTTGTTAGGGGAACCAGCTCTCTGCACTGGAGATGCTCAGAATTCCACTCCTATGCCTGACTGGCTCCAGACAGGCTGTTCATATAAATCTAAGATTCAGGAAAAGACAGAATAACATACCATATAGTATGTCTCAGGTTACTTTCTAGTAGCCACCAAAAGGTTTTGCTGAACCCTCAGGGAAAAGTCCCATTCCTTGAGTTACATCCTCCTCTTCTGGAAGTGCCATAAGCCTCTTTCACAAGTACTGAAGAATAGGTCTTTACTGAATCAGGCATTAGGCTCCCTCTTCTCAAATCCACTGGGTGCTAACACACCCCCTTGCAATGCCTAATCCACACTACTCTGCTTTAGGCAACTGGAAGAAAAGATGTTGCAGAGAGGAAAATCCTTTGCCCTTGTCCACCACATTTGATCAAAGAGGACAGAAAGTAACTGTGACACAACATACAAACCTGCAGTGGTTTTTAACAGGTGAAATCACAAGCATAAGCCATCTTTTCCATCTCCAAATCATTTCTCCAAATCTTCCCAGTGTAAGTTAATCAGTAACCAGGGTAAGAGTCTCAAATAACTTCCATTTCCTAGTTACAAGGATGCAGAAAGCTGGGCAGCCCTCTGCTTGTTTGTTATCTGCAGAAATAGAATGGCTTAGAGTGCTGGATGCAAATGCGACACTGCCAAACACACAAGCTCCTTCAGGCCTTTTTGGGGACATGCACTGTAAAACTGGATTGTGCCAGAGGCATGGAAGGTGCTGCAGGGGCATTTGCAGAGGGAATGTTTCGCCCTGGTCATGCTTCCCTGCGCTCCCACCACAACATTCAGTGAGGGGAGAAGCTTGCCTTTCAGGGAGTACAAGAGGTGCTGGGACCAGACATCAGGAATTCAGGTAGCCCATCCCCCTTCTGAACAGGTCAAAACTATAATAAAACAATCCAGATAAAATTTGGTGTCTTTCTGCCTTTTCTGCTCTTAAAACTTCCTGTGATGAGTGCATTACAACCTCTCTCAGGAAGCTGTTTTCATGCTTAACTATCCAAATACTCATAAAGCTTTTCCTAGCACCTATCTCCACATCTTCCTTGCTACAAATTAAGCTGATTACTTCTTGTCCTATCCCCAGTGGACACAGAGAATAATTAATCACTGTCTTCTTAAAACAAGCTTTTAAATATTGGGAGAGTTTTCATGTCCCTCGTCAATCTTCTCTCTAGACTAAACCAACCTGGTTCTTGGAGCCTTTCCTTGCAGGTGACGCTCGACGCTCTGGCTGCCCTTTCCTCATCTCCTTCCAACGTTTCTGGTTTTGCTGCTCACACTGGATGCAGTGCTCTGTTGTGACTTCAGCAGCTGCTGCTGGAGTAGAAAAACTACCACCTGTGTGCTACATGTGAAATTCCTTTTAAATATATCCTAAAAAGATATTTGGTTTTTTGCAATGTCACCACACTGTTGACTCACATTCAGTCTCTGACTCACTGTAGTACCTCCCAGATCCTTTTCTGCAGTTCTGTTGCCTGGCTTGTTATCCCTCATTTTACATGTAGGCATTTGATTTCACCTTCCCAAGTACAGTATTTTTCATTTGTCTTTAATAAATTTCTTCTTATTTAACTCAGACCATTTTACAGTTTAATAGGTATAAGACCTATGTTGTGCCGAGAAAGCAGATCAACTTCCTGCCTCGTGTTACACATCAGCAACAAAGAGCATGGAAGGAAGAACTGCTGTGTTCAGGCAAACTTCTTAAAAGAGTTACTGACTTATCAAAAGCCTATCAATTTGTTACTCCTTTTTCACTCTGCATTTCTACCCAATACACTGTGGTCTTAGTAAACAAACAATAGCTCACTCTAGCCTCATAAAATACATTTATTCAATGAAATTACAATCCACTGCCAAAAAAGTACTGCAACATCCCAGGCACCCCACCACTCTATGACCCAAGCTAGCACCAAACAGATCTGCTAGCAAGTCATTAACTAGGTCATATCAACCAGCAAGGAAGACAAGGGACACATTTAAAAACTAATTAGATTGAGCTAAATCCTTAAGACTCGGCTCAACAAAATTACGTCTTTTGGTCCACTGTTGCTAGATACACCCTCGATATGTATTTGATTAATTACTTATGTGAAATTACACCAAGGATAACTTTGTTTACTTGTATTTTCCCATAAAGCCCTGAACATTTGATTTCCAGATAGGTAGCAAGGATTTTAAATGCATGCACCTGAAATTACATTGTATCATACCCTCTCTCAAAGTGCTGCAGAAGCTGACCAGACAAGCCAATAGATTTTGATTCTAGGACTTCAATGCAGTATCAGGCATACAGAGTCCCTTGAGAAGGTTGGGCTTAGTCCCATCACAGGATTCCTGCATTCCCCATCTCCGTCCCACAAAAAAGTAAAAACAATAATTTAAAATTTCTTTTCTTCATGGTCTACAAAAAGATTACAGTATGCAACCAGCCATAGTAACAGAACTGGAATCTCTCTCTCCCACAAACTAAGAAGGATGTTAAGGTACTTTCATGTGTCCAGAGGAGGGCAACAAAGCTGGTGAAAGGCTGGAACACACGTACTCTGAGGAGTGGCTAAGGACTCTGGGTTTGTCTAGTTTGGAGACAAGGAGGCTGAGAAGTGACCTCATTGCTCTGTACAGCTTTTTCAGGAGGGAAACTAGAGAAGGAGATGCTGATCTCTTCTCCCTGCTATTCAGTGACAGAACATGTAGGAACGGTTCAAAGATGCATCAGAGGAGGTTCAGGTCAGATATTAGGAAGCACTTCTTTACACAGAGGGTGACCAAACAGTGGAACAGGCTTCCTAGAGAGGTGGTCAATGCCCCATGCCTGTGAGAGGCATTTACACGATGTCCTTAATAATATCCTTTAACTTCTGGTCTGCCCTGAAGTGGTCAGGCAGTTGGACTAGATGATGACTATAGGTCCCTTCCAACTGGAATTGTTCTATTCTCAGATACACAGAGCCTTCCTTTCAAGGAACTCATAATGTTTTACAAATTATAATTTAGAATTTTCAGTGGATAGAGAAAGTGATGACTAGTATGAAAAACTGGTTTGACACATTCTGGGAAAGAACTCCAAACTTCTGCTTCTTAAGTTAATACTTAAGGACTAGCCTGCCTGCTCTGCTGACACTCCACACCACTGTAGTGATGTTCATGGGTCAGGCACTAGTACCTGCTGAGGGTTCCCTGGCTGAAAAGCAGCTTTGCAGAAAAGGGCCTGGGAGTCCCAGTGAACACCAAGTTGAACATCAGCCAGCAACGCACCTTTGCACAAAAAAAGACTACTGGTATCCTGGGCTGCATTAGGAGTAATGCCAGCAGGTTGAGGAAGGGGATCCTTCCCCTCTACTCGGCACTGGTGAGGCCAAACGTGGAGTACTGTGTGCAGTTCTGGGCCCTCAAGTACAAGAGAGAAATGGACATAATGAGGGGAGTCCAATAAAGGGCCATGAAGAGGATTAATAGCATCTCTCATACAAGGAAAGGCTGGGAAAGTTGGGACTGTTTAGCCTAGAAAAGACTCGAGCGTGATCTTATCAATATACATAAATACCTGAATGAAGGGTGTAAAGATGACAGAGCCAGGCTCTTTTCAGTGGTGACCAGTGACAGGACCAGAGGTAACAAGCACAAACTGAAACACAGGAGGTCCTGTCTGAACATCAGGAAAACCACTTTTTTATTCTGAGGGTGACCAAGCCCTGGCAAAGGTTGCCCAGAGAAGTTGTAGAATCTCCCTCCTTGAAGATATTCAAAAGCTGTCTGGATGTGGTCACCTTTTCTAGGTGGTCCTGCTTGAGTAGCGGGTTGGATCAGATGACTTCCAGAAGTCCCTTCCAGCTTCAACCATTCTGTGATTCTATGGGTTTCACCAGCCATCAACAGGTCAAAAATCTTCCTGGAAAACAGCTGCTCCACGGCTTCATCTCTTCCTTTTGAAATGTGTCCTGTTGCTACAGCAGATCCCTCTGTAGTCTGACACTGCAGATGGTGCAGAAAGGAATTTAGCAGCCGGGACAGGATCCTTCTCAGGACAATGCTGCCATTTCATTTATTGCATGAACTGACCAAGATCTTTGCAAGATCACTTTAATTCAGACTTATGCAATGCTCAGAAAGGTCAGACAGGTTATTCCTTCCTTTCCCTTGCTTCCCAAAACTAGTGAAGACAGAAAGCACAGTAGTCAAAATAATTCAAATCAAACTGTTTAATGCCATATGAGAATATATTGCTTACATCAGCATAAAGGTTTACTCCAGATAAGATCTTAGACTAAAGTAAGGACTCTTACCTTCCCTACACATCCCTAACACTGTAAGCACAAAAGGAGAGCAGCATAGCCTCCCACTGGCTCTTCCAGTCTAACAAACAGAAGAGAGTTCAACCAAGCAAGGGAAGGAGATACCACAATCTTGTCTCACCTTCCAGTGCTCTGAGGACCAGAAGAGAAAACGTTAAATGCGCACATCACAATCTTATACCCATGTTCAGTGATTGACTTATCCACATGCAGTAAATGAAGGTCAGTTGAGCTACTAGAGACCTGCAAGTAACGAGAGCAAGTACGCCATTATGACTGATGCCTTAACTTGCATCACAGCTTAATTAATTTATAGATACAACAGTAACTACAAGAGTAGAAAATGAGTGGCAAACTGAACAGAAAGCCTCTTGAACACTAACATGCCTTGGAAAAATCTCTATTCTATTTTGCTTTTTAATAAAAATGAAGCATTTTGTTACTTATATTTTGTAAGAAAATACAGTTGTCTATATGGTAATTCCTTAGCACGCATCAGTTGAAAACTGTGCAGTTACAGAAGGAACAAAATTCTCCCTTAAGAGAGTGAAGGACTCTCAACTTAAGGTGAACAAGTTTTTCTCCAGCCCTTTCCTTACTCCGCTCCGTGACTGGTCATGAAGACAGCTGACAGAAGGTCCTTCCACGCATCCCTCACCAGATCCCATTCCTCCACACTCCATTTAGTTTCTGCAGTTCAAGCAGATTCCTTTTTCCCCTGAAATCAATGTTTAATTAACACATTATTGGAAAAAAAAAAAAAATAGGCTGCAACAGCAGACTGAAACAAAGCCAGCACCTCCCTGCTCTGCAGATGCAGCCTGTCCCATCAGACAGTTACCCCGCTGGAGAGTCCTTCTGCTCCTCATTCTCCTTCAGCTGCCAGCAAACATCACGCTCTTGCTTAGTTACCTTCCTTTCCATCCCCACGGGACTCTTCCTTCCCCTCCTTAGAAGTGGTTCACAACAGCAGAAAAAACAGGAAGTAGAGGGAGAAGGGGAGCAAGTCCTCTCTGGGTAGCCTCAAAGTGTGATTGATTCCTCACCTTTAATCCTGCCATCCCCATGGGAGCAGCACACTGATTCCCCTGACGACACCCCCCATCAATACAGCAATAGGATCAGCAGTGCAGCAGAAACAGGACAGCATGCTTTGCCGTGAGCAAAGGATGCTTCCAGGGTCAAACTTACAAACAGATTCTGGGACTATGAGCAGCTATATGTACCCAAAGGCAGGGGAGAAGCTACTGGCAGCTTCAAAAGCTTTATATCATACCTCCCCCCATCCTTATCAATTATTATTCTATCCCACTCTTTGGCTCTCATCCGGCTGCTGGGAGGTACTTGGATGCAGGGGATGCTGCAGCACTGTCAAGGGCATTATGAGGCCGGCCTAGGCCTTGGGCACCCTCCCTGCTAAACACACAGGCACCCTCACTTACAGGGTTGGTGCAGCAGGCACAGGACAAGAGAGTCCATGAACTCCTGGTCTGGACTGCCCCAGTTATGAAGAGAGACATCAGGATCTTTTAGAGAGTCTACTATCCCAGCACTGTCATGCCCAGGATCCAAAGCTACTAGTGTTAATTAGTTCCCGTGATGTGATGGATGACAAGCGGCAGGGCCAGGAATGACACAAGCAGATTGTGTTCAGAATAAGCCGTCCCTCACCATCAAGGGCAGAGGAAAGGAATTTGGAAAGGACAGGAGCCAAGTACACTGCTGAGAGGCGACAGGTATGCTGACAGA
>NW_010326814.1:2375-6308 GCF_000700745.2 Antrostomus carolinensis | reverse complement strand
CACCCCAGCTCGCTCCTACTGCCAGCAGACAACAAACAGGCAGGGAAGTGTGCCTGGGGGAGAATTCAGGCACAGGGCTGAATTTACAAGGGTAAAGCTTTAAGAGACATGGAGGAGAAAAGTAGATGAAGGGCTAATCTGCTCTACAGCAAGTGGCCACATGTCAGACAGAGTTGAACTTCTGATGGCTGCAGGCACACATCCACCACCCTCTGCAAAGCCACACAGCAATGCCAGCTCAGCCTGCAGCCCAAAGTCCCGAGAGGCTGCAGGCTTTAGCCCAGATGGAGGACTCTGCCAAGCTGGCTGCATGTAGTTCCCAACAGCTGCCCACAGTGCTCAGAGCACCTTTTCCTGTGAATGGCAACAAAAGAAATTGTATCCCCACCTTTCCTTAAGGAAGAATACAGGATCTTTCAACACCACTGGCATATTTCCACTAGGAGTCTTATTGCTCAACTTTTCAAGCACATCATTTCAGGGACACCACACTTCATCCCTACTAGAACTCAGTAAAACCATCCTTGGGCTAGCCCAACCCAAAGTCATTACTTTTCCATACAAAAAAAAAAAAAAAAAAAGGCACAAATGCAGAGCACTAAAAATGCCATCCACTGCTCACAGCAAGGAGAAGGTACAACAAACTTCTCCCGTGCTGCCTTTCTTCAAACATGTCTTGGTCTCTCTGTTTGGATTGGCAGTGAGACATCAAAACACCATCTTTGATTCTCAGAGTCTTTTACACACATGAATTGACTTTGTCTGGGTGAGGAGAAAACCAAGAAACTAAAAAGTAAACGACCTGACCCTATATTACGATGTAGTGTGCTGGTTTCAAGAAGTTACCAATCCCTCTAGCATCTTGGTTTCCAAAATGCAAAACACCTTCCTCATCACTTGCTGAATGAATTAAGAGCCAACTCTGCTAGATTGACAGACTCTGTTATTAACTAATAGAGGGGGATGAGGGGGAGAAGAGAGCTGACAAAATTTCCAAAGCTTAAGCAAAATGTGGGTAACTTCTGGATCCAGCTGCATTGGCAACAGGCCCAAAATAAAGCCTGTCTCCTCTTCACACTGGTGAGGACAGGGGCAGATATAAAGTTTGATACATTTTGTTTTTAAATTAAACACCATGCCTCTTGAATTATTGTCAGAGGCCATCTCTTGCCCTGGCTTTTGGTCATCATAAAGCTTCTGGCTCCTTCAGTTTCTTCTTGTCCAGATCATTCTGTGTCCTTATCCTTGATAACAGCATATCACAGCTCAGCCAGTATCCAGACATCCACCTGGACACACCCAGAGCACCGAGCTGAGGAGAAGGCAAAGGAAAACAGATCAAGAAGGGAAAAATACACTCTGCTTCTCAAGACAGGTAAACTCAAGAGCCCTGGAGGTAGCTGCAGAAAACAAAAGCAAGTTCAGCAGATCCACTGAAATATCACTGCTGCTACAAGAAAGGGTCTAAATATTCCCTTCCCAGGAATATGCCAGACAAGAGCCTGAAGATCTTATGCAGTTTGAAGGTGCCCCCTAGGTTGAGGGTTTAAATCAAATTCTAACAAAAAAAGAGTAAGAGTCGCCTGCACTTGATGGCTTGGTAACTTGCTTGAAAAGGGAGGAAAATAAGGCATGGAGGAGGCATACTTATTTCCTTTTTGCACAGGGACTTGGGTCTTAAAATCCACCATCATCGCTACCCCAAATAACCCCTGGCACCACCTCTCACCCTCCAAATGCTCTGCAGGAACCGAGTTCCCCTCTCACTTCAAGGGTGCAAATCATTCAGGGTCAGGAGTAAGTTCCAGCGCTACATGAAGCTCACTCTGCTCCATTGGCTGTGCAAGCTCGAGGAAGGACAAAGCACCATAGTCAAGGACTATTGAGCTACAAAACTCACACTACAATTACTGAAGTTTATGTACAACAATGCTTTTTTCCAGCCTTTCCTATTCCTTCTAACAAATAATTCTTAAACATAGGCTCACTGTGCCATGAGAACACACTAGTACCTTAATCACTAGGGAAATGGAGGAACCATAAAACCCAGTCCTACCTTCACCCTTCAGGGTACCAGGGAGGAGCAGGCATGTGGGCCCTACAGCACCCTCTGCCTGCTGCGCAGCTGGTGGCTGCATCATCTTTGATAGCGGCCACGGCTGGCCTACAAACACAAGAACTGCACCACAACAACCATTTCTGAAGTGACTGAGGTAAAGGGGAGGGCAGGAAGAGATCAAAAAGTAACTACTGGGGAAGCTGGGCAGCTGAGGCAAGATTAGCTCTGGTGAGTACAAAGTAGGGGAGTGGGGGAAATGAGTATCTCTCCAGGCATCACCCACACCAGCAGTGTTGGACACTGGATATGCCCCTGCTCCATCTTCCTCTCTGTGGTTTACCGTTGCACCTCAAGGTCAGAAAGAAAGGAGAAAAGCAAAAGGTAAACAACAATAGCCCTGGACAGATCTATTTATTCAGCTTTTGCTATTGGTCCATTAAGTGGAAAGATCCAGAAACATGGAGACCTCAGAGCACGCACAGCCACACGCAGGAGATAAGAAGTGGAGGCTGGCGGAACCACAAGAGCACCTTCTTCCCTCAGCTCCCCTCCACCTGAGCATGAGCAGCCCACGACCAAGCAAGGATGCCCTTCGAACCCAGAGAAGGAGGGTGCTGAGCAGGTCTGCGAGCCTTGGAGAGGGTCCTGGTCTGCCTGAAACCCAAGAAAAGCCTCCCTCTTGCTGCCTCGGCTCCCCCACCTCTGTGCACCAGCCACCCGCTGAGGTTTGCTGGGCCATTCCCCATGTTCTAGCTGGGGAAAAGAAGGGAGGGAGGGAGGGAGGGATGGATGGAGGAAGAGACTCTCATCTTCCTTTGCTCTCCTCCCCCAGCCTTTTCCCTGCTTTACTCAGACTCAAAAAGCCGTAGCTCTCCTGCACATTCTACAACAGAAATACAAGGAGCTTCCCCCCCCTCAATTCACCACCCTCCAGACTCCAGCAGGGACTGCATGGAAATGGCGATATTCCCGTATCACCTGGATCAACGGCACGGATAAGCTCAAAGAGGGCAAGGGAGGATGGCATGGGAGGATGATGCAGGAAGGCTTTGTTTGGTCCTGGCTCCAGTGCAGCCCACCCCCTCTCTCCATCGCAATGCCCTCCAGCTCGGACACGCAAGGAAGCGTTAGGAAGGGAGGGGGCATGGGGTGCTTATGAATTTTGTTTCCCCCATCAAGGGGACGGATCACTCCCCCGAGCGTGCCTGGCTCTGCCGGAGCTCCCTGGAGTAACCTTTATTCCAGTGTGTCGCAAGCATGTATTTCATGGATGGTTACACTGAATCATTATCACCAGACGTTCATTTGACCAAAATAATGTTATTAGCATTGTCAGGTCCATTTCACCCTCCCCAATTCCTCCCTCCCCAGTACACACACTCTCCCTCCAACACCCAGGCCCCTGCCATCCACATAGGGCACACCCCTCCCCAACACAAAATCTCATGATGTGTGACACAACGTCCATGAAAAGAGAGCGGCGAGATGGGCTGGTGAAATGGATGGACGTGCCTTTGGCATTTACTGCGCTCCCTACCCTCTGCCAATGTTTATCAGCCGCACGCACACACACACACAAAGACACATACGAAAAAATTGGAATTAAATCATGGCCTGTCCTAGGTACGTGACTAAGGGTGCATGAGTGTGTGCACACGTGCCCAAGCTGCGGTCACAGTCCTATCGGGAACCCAAATCTGTGTGGCATGAAGCAAAGGTCATCGTGCCACTGTTGCGATGCACTAAAAAAAAGCCGCAGAGCCATCAGGATGTAACAGAGAATTTTCTCGTCAAGGGACAAGAAACCTTCGGGGGGGTGGGGGCTGGGAGGAGGAAAGCGGGTGTGCGGACTGGCGGGGGGGGGGGGGGGCAGG
>NW_010326814.1:0-2198 GCF_000700745.2 Antrostomus carolinensis | reverse complement strand
TCCCTATGATAAACCCTCCCACTATTTTTTTTTTTTTTTGAGACCGGACTGAAGAATAACGTGTTTTTAGAGATAATGGGTTTTATAAAAAGAAAAGAAAAAGGGATGCAGCGCAGACATTATGCGAATAAGCTGCTCCCCGCATCATCCCCATCTTCCCCCAACGACACATCCCGATTTCACCCCCTCCCATAATTTTCCAGCCTTCCCCCATCAACTCCCCCAAGGAAAGGACAAAAAACCCACAACGCGATCTGGGTAGCCGATCTCAAAATCCCAAGCACTAATCCGCTTGAATTTGTTCTTCCCCTTATATAAGCAGCAGCACGTCAACATGTTCAGTGGAAACACAGCGTAAAATGAGGCCAGGCTACAGCCATGGAACAGGGGTGATATCGGCAGATATCGTTTCTATCAAGAAGCCATCACCACCAGGATGCTGAAATCAAGTATTGGGCTTTTAGCCATTCTCTTCCTTTATTTATTTATTTTGAAATGCTTACTCTAATCCTATTTCGTTTCATTTTGGTTTCGCTCTATTTCATTTTTTAAAGGACAAAAGTGAAATAAATAATTAAAAGCCTGGAGACATACCCCACCAGAAGGTGCCCGAATGCTCCAGAAAGAGAATCCTCACCTTCTAACTTCTTTTTTTTTTTTAAATAAATAAATACAGCCCTGTTGCTCCCATTATCCCAAACTTCTAATGTCCCCAGTTGCACCTCCCTACTCCCGAAAACCAGATACTTTGTTAGAAATGAATGTTTAAGAAACTGCCAAATACCAAAAAGAAACCAACAGAGAAATTGAAAATTATGTCTATACAATAATCTGGTTCATTCAGCTGATAAAGAGCATCCAGTCCCAAAACGAAGAACAATAATCTCTGCAACCTCCTCCCTCCCAAAATACTACTAACGCTTAGATAAACTTGCCCAACTTAACACTGATGACCATTTTAACTCAAACCAGTGACAGACGTAACTCTTCTGGTTTACGTTACAATTAATAACTGACTGTATCATCACAGCAAACAAAACCTTTTGTGATGAATTTTTCCCCCACCTACTCAACATCTCTCTTAGACTTTTCATCAGTCTAGTTAAGAGTTTGCCCCCTCAAAAAATCACCCCTCAAAATACGCTATAAAGCAGGTATTGGTGAGCGGTCATTTCAATAGTCACCTTTTTAGGAGGGCTGTGTGCTTATCACAGAACAATTGCGTGCAGTAAAAAAATACAGGAGGAACAATTAATATTTAGGAAAACCAGAAATAATTTCTTAAAACTATTTGCAATGAAGTGTTGAGCAGTTTGACCATGTAAAGGTGGAAAGCGAGCTTGGAAAAGCAAAAGGCTGAAATTGTCCTTTTTATAAATGATTCGATGTTTTTAGTCTGGGTTCTGCCTCCCAGATCCTTTGGTTTTTCTGCCGCTGATCTCACGCCTAATCTTTTTTATTGTTTTCTTTGGGGGGGAGAAATCAGGAAAAAAAATTTGAAAGAGAAATATTTTAATTTTAACAAAATGCATCCTCGAAGAGCATTGGTTAAATATGTTACTTCCTAGCTACAAAAGACTGCAATTAAAATAAATGTAAAGAGTAAGCAAAAGACAAGTCACCTGCAAAGCACCAGAGTCAGTGCCCTTAGGTAGGAGAATTACATCACTCCCTGACTGAATGATGTTTTCTTTTAAATTATAAAGCAGGTGGATTTCTTTTGACAGAAAAATAATTTTTTTAAAAAGCCACAGTGGTTATTTTACATACATCTTGCACGAAGAAAGCATTGAACCAACCTTTAAGGTCACTGACTGCCTGAAAACCCACAGCAGTCGCTCACGGTGGAAGTTTTCAGGCAAGACGGCTACTAAATCATTAATACAAACAAATGGAAGGCGGGGAGGAAAGGCGCTACGGTAATAGATCCGAGGACTTGGAAAAGGAAAAAATATTAAAGAAAAAAAACTTTCATCTTCAGCCTCTCTTCTTTCCTCATTAATATTTTTTTTAAGAGAAATCCTTAAGCTTTGGTCAAACAGCAGGCTCTCTCTAAGCGTCTCCCTGCTGTAACTCAGCGTAGTGTCGTCTTCTTTTTCGCGAGGCCCCCCCCATTTTCCACTCCGAAAAGCTCCGCCGTGGGAACTGCCATTTCCCAAAAAGTCGGGCAAAAGGAGCCGGGGCCGGAGCGTCCCGGG
>NW_010326813.1:1448-2029 GCF_000700745.2 Antrostomus carolinensis | reverse complement strand
AGGCAGGCAGCAGCCGCGTCCTGGGCGAGCCCGACCAGCAAGAGCAGGTTTTCCCGAGCCTTCAGCATGACCCTGCTCTTCTGTGAGGAGGAGGAGGAGGAGGAGAAGAGAGGTGCTGTCACACACTGGCAGTGCCCGCTGTCCCCTCCTTGCCAGCCCTTTCCCCCTACCTTGCTCTTGCACAGTCCCACCAAGGATGTGACGAGGTTGCTGTCCCTCCGTGGCGGGGAGGGCTCGGTGGCAGTGGTTGGGGGATGATTTGCACCCTCTTCTGTGGGGCTGGCCGGCAGCTCCTGGGGTCTCCTCCCATTCAGGATGCTCTTACCCTGGAGAGGAAGAGGAGCAGCAAAGCATCATAGCCATCATCTTCCTCCTGCTCACCCCCCATGAGCTTTGCAGAGGGGCTGGAGCTACAAAGCACATGAAAAAAGCTCAATCCCAGAATTGCCCAGACTGGAAAAGCCCTTTAAGCTCATCAAGTCCAACCATGAACCCAACACTGACCAGTCCCCGACTAACCCATGTCCCTCAGCACTGTGTCTACACGACTCTTCAATCCCTCCAGGGATGGGGACTCCACC
>NW_010326813.1:790-1303 GCF_000700745.2 Antrostomus carolinensis | reverse complement strand
CCCCCACCTCTCTCCACCCTCCTCCAAGGGACTTGGGACAGAGCCAGAAGGTCTCCCCTCAGCCTCCTTTTCTCCAGGAGGAAATTCAAGAAGCCAAACCCCATGGATGACCCCACACGTGTCCCACCAACCCAGGGATGCCCGTGGGCTGCTCACCTCCAGGATATACACCAGCAGGGTGGGATCCTGCTTGATCTTGGTGCAGAGGACAGTGGTGAACTGCACCTCCTCCTTCTCCGTGCCGGAGCCCAGGCGGTCACCGCTGAGCTGGAGCAGCTTCTGAATTCAAGAAGCCAAACCCCATGGATGACCCCACACGTGTCCCACCAACCCAGGGATGCCCGTGGGCTGCTCACCTCCAGGATATACACCAGCAGGGTGGGATCCTGCTTGATCTTGGTGCAGAGGACAGTGGTGAACTGCACCTCCTCCTTCTCCGTGCCGGAGCCCAGGCGGTCACCGCTGAGCTGGAGCAGCTTCTGGCAGGGCAGGGAGAGGGGCTGGGGGCTGCTC
>NW_010326813.1:0-761 GCF_000700745.2 Antrostomus carolinensis | reverse complement strand
CTCCCCATAACCATGGGCCTCCCATTCCCAGCAGGGATGCAGCCACAGCAGCACCTCTGGACCTCCACAAGCCCCCAGACTCATGACTCACCTGCACTGGTCTGTGGACATTGAGGTAGTGCAGGAGTGGGTGCTGCATCTGCCCCAGCACCCTGCTGAAGAAGAGGAGGACCTGCTGCCTCATCCCGGGGGGGTACTGGGAGGGGGAGATGGGGAGAGGCATCAGCGAGAGCTTCGTTACCTCTTTGTGTACCTAATTACCCTGTCATCACCCCAAATCACCTGCTGGGTCAGGGGGGTGGCTTGCAAAAACACTCTTAGTTTTGCTCCCCTAAAATGATGCAAAGGGACCCCCCCAGGACCCCCCACCTGCCTCAGGCTCCTCTCCCTTTAGTGATTAAGGACTGAACTCCATTCTCTGAGCTCTCTTGCAGATGAAAAATCAAGGAGATGATTTCCCTTTCCCCACTGCTACCATGTGAGTGATGGGGAGTTAAAGCTCAACACCCCCTCAAAAATAAATCCTCCTGGCCACGGAAGGGCCAGTGCCCATTTCTGATGCCCACACTGCCAGTGTTTGCTTATATTTGAAAAAAAAAAACCTATTTATAGGGTTATATGATTATCAAAACCAAAGGGAGAGCAGAACTGTTCCATTGGGGCAATATTTACTTTGAGAAAGGGATGTTTATAAACACCTTGTCCCACAAACCCAAGCAGTGATCTCCCAGTTGTGCAAACAAGCTGCTGGTGTGAAAAAA
>NW_010326812.1:274-8328 GCF_000700745.2 Antrostomus carolinensis | reverse complement strand
AGAGGTGAGATTTGGGATGCAGCAGCAGGATGTGGGATGCAGAAGCAGGATTTGGGATGCAGAGGTGAGATTTGGGATGCAGCAGCAGGATGTGGGATGCAGAAGCAGGATTTGGGATGCAGAGGTGAGATTTGGGATGCAGCAGCAGGATGTGGGATGCAGAAGCAGGATTTGGGATGCAGAGGTGAGATTTGGGATGCAGCAGCAGGATTTGGGATGCAGCAGTGGGATGCAGGCGCAGGACACAGGATGTCGGCTGCACACAGGGATCTTGCGGCCCCCCTGGGGATGGGGAGTGCGTGCAACGAGGTGGGAAATGCAGATTTCCAAGGAAAAATTCCAGCTTTCCCGTTCCATACAGGGATTTCCCTGCTCGGTCCCCATCTGGGAAGCAGAGCCCGGCTGCGTGGCCACATCTGCCCGCCAGATGTGCCGGGACGGGAGTTCGGGGAGGGGACGGACGGGGAAACATTCCCCATCCCTGCTTCATCCCTGCGTGGCCGCTTTGGGAATGCCGCTCTCCTGAATCCCACCTGCTCCCGGGGCTGGGAAGGAAGGAAGGAAGGAAGGAAGGAAGGAAGGAAGGAAGGAAGGAAGGAAGGAAGGAAGGAAGGAAGGAAGGAAGGAAGGAAGGAAGGAAGGACGGGCTGGGTGGGATCGATCCCATTGCAAATTAATTCCACTGCAATTATGGTTTTGTCCTGGCGGCTGAGGGGGACGGTGGGGGTGCGAGTGCAGGATTTGGGATGGAGATGCAGGATTTGGGATGGAGATGCAGGATTTGGGATGGAGATGCAGGATTTGGGAGGCAGATGTAAGATTTGGGATTCAGATGCAGGATTTGGGATGCATATGTAAGATTTGGGATTCAGATGCAGGATTTGGGATGGAGATGCAGGATTTGGGATGGAGATGCAGGATTTGGGATGCAGATGTAAGATTTGGGATTCAGATGCAGGATTTGAGGTGCAGATGCAAGGGGGAGAGGCAGGTGCAGGATTTGGGGTGCAGAATTTGGGATGGAGATGCAGGATGTGGGATGGAGACGCAGGATTTGGGATGCAGGTGCGGTATGTGGGATGCAGAGGCAGGATTTGGGGTGTAGGCTTTGGGATTCAGACACAGGATGTGGGATGCAGATGCAGGATTTGGGATATGGAATGCAGATGCAGGATTCAGGATGCTGGATTTGGGATGGAGACACAGGATTTGGGATGCAGCTGCAGGATTTGGGAGGCAGATGTAAGATTTGGGATGGAGACACGGACACAGGATGTGGGATGCAGATGCAGGATTTGGGATATGGAATGCAGATGCAGGATTCAGGATGCTGGATTTGGGACGCAGATGTAAGATTTGGGATGCAGCTGCAGGATTTGGGATGCAGATGCAGGATTTGGGGTGCAGGATCTGGGGTGCAGGACGCAGATGTGGGATGCAGGAGTGAGATTTGGGATGCAGATACACGTGGGATGCAGGATGCAGCTCCAGGATGCTGCTGCACCACTTTGGGTAGGGAAAAATATCCCAAACCTTTCCTCATCCGTTTTTTTCAGGGCAAATTTGGACTTTTCCTCCTAAAATCAGCATTTTGAGGCCCGGCAATCCCACCGCTTTGCTTCTTGCCAAAATATTTTGATTTTCTCAACTGTTCCCATCAGCTCGGTGCCTCCAGGACACCAAATTTCAAAGAAAAAAAAAAAAAAAGTTGGAGAAATTCCACCTGAAAACCCCCAAATCCAGCATTTTCCTTTCTAAATCAGCCTCTCTCTCCTTTTTTCTCTGCGTTTCCCGCTGTGGAGGTGCCGGAGGGGCTGGATTTTTAACTCAAGAGATGTTTTTTAGTTCTTGCAAAATTGTCGTAGCAGCTTCAGGAAGGTCACGACGTTAATAAAAACCAAAAATGCAGAGGAGTTTGATAAGGAAATTCCTGTCAAATCCCTTCCAGAAAACATCGAGGAAACGTTGGGGTTTTTTTTATTTGGCCTTTCTTTTCCTTTCTTATTTCATCAGGGACATGAGTTTTGCGGGTCGTTGAGTGCCCGGAGGATGGTCAAGGTGGGTTTTTGCAGCTGATTTGGTCCGTGGATTCTCTTGTCAGCTGCAGTTTGCAGGAGAAAAACTGGAATTTGCTGGTTAAAAACTGGAATTTAGGAGTTCAAAACTGGAATTTGGGGGTTAAAACTGGAATTTGCTGGTTAAAAAATGAAATTTGCAGGTAAAAACTGGAATTTGCTGGTTAAAAACTGGAATTTGTGGGCTAAAAACTGGAATTTGCAAGTTAAAACTGGAATTTGGGGTTAAAACTGGAATTTGCAGGTTAAAACTGGAATTTGCTGGTTAAAAACTGGAATTTGTGGGCTAAAAACTGGAATTTGCAGGTTAAAACACTGGAATTTTCAGGTTAAAACTGGAATTTGGGGGCGAAAAACTGGAATTTGCTGGTTAAAACTGGAATTTGTGGGCTAAAAACTGGAATTTTCAGGTTAAAAACTGAAATTTGTAGGTTAAAAACTGAAATTTGCAGGTTAAAATGGATTTGGGAGTTTAAAACTGGAATTTTCAGGTTAAAACTGGAATTTGGGGGTGAAAACTCAAATTTGCAGGTTAAAACTGGAATTTAGGAGTTAAAAACTGGAATTTTCAGGTTAAAACTGGAATTTGGGGGTGAAAAACTGAAATTTGCAGGTTAAAACTGGAATTTGAGGGTTAAAAACTGAAATTTGCAGGTTAAAAACTGGGATTTGGGGGTTAAAAACTGGAATTTTCAAGATAAAATCCTGCAAATATCCCTTAAAATTGGGAGATTGGCACCGTGGATGCAGCTCGGCGGTGCTGCCGGGGCCACCGCTGGGGCCTCTCACCCGACAAGCAGGAGAGGGAGAAAAATGCTTTAAAAAGGTAAAAAAAAAAACCCTTCAAAGCAGGGAGGCTGAGGTCATTTTTTTGGCGAGGAAGTCAGCTCCTTCGAAATACCTCCGGGTCGGGTTTAATATCAGCAGAAACATTCTTGGGTAGGGTGGGGAGAAAACGCCGCTCGTGCCGATGAGAACAGACCCTGAAAAAAATCTAAAATACCTTAAAAAACACAAAAAACCCTTAAAAAACCCACAAAACATCCTGAAAAAAAAAAATGGGCCTTAAAAAAAATTTTCAAAAGATAAAACAGCCCCCAAAATAAACCCCTCTGTTGCATTGCAACCTGCAGGTGTGGAGTCAGCTGAGTATCGGAGCAGGGAAAAGAGTGAAATCATCTCAGGAAGGGCAAAAAATGATCCCTGGGAGCGGAGAATTGAATCTTTCAGCGGCTTTGGAGCGTTTTTTGGCCCCATCAGGATTTTTGGGGATGCGGAGAGGTGGGGATCCAGCAGGGAAAATGTATTTCTCCTTGTTTTTCCGCAGGTTGCTTCATTCCCTCTTGGTTTTAGCGTCATTTTGTCGGGGTCAGCACCCACCGACACCTGCCTCAGGCAAAGGGTGGTGAGTGTCAGGGTGACACCCAAAATGGGGGGAAAATTGAAATTGGAGCGTTTGGTGCGCTCTGCTCGTGGGGCTGCGGAGCTCAGCGGCCTCTCGCTTCCAGGGATGCAGCGTTTCCAGGGATGCAGCAGTTTCTAGGGATGCAGCATTTCCAGGGATGTGGCATTTTCAGGGATGTAGTGTTTTCCAGGGATTCAGCATTCCCAGGGATTCAGCGTGTCACAAGGATGGAGCAGGGTGACACCCAAAATGGGGGGAAAATTGAAATTGGAGCGTTTGGTGCGCTCTGCTCGTGGGGCTGCGGAGCTCAGCGGCCTCTCGCTTCCAGGGATGCAGCGTTTCCAGGGATGCAGCAGTTTCTAGGGATGCAGCATTTCCAGGGATGTGGCATTTTCAGGGATGTAGTGTTTTCCAGGGATTCAGCATTCCCAGGGATTCAGCGTGTCACAAGGATGCAGCAGTTTCCAGGGATGCAGCATTCCCAGGGATGCAGCATTTTCAGGGATGCAGCAGTTTCCAGGGATTCAGCATTTCCAGGGATTCAGCATTCCCAGGGATTCAGCGTGTCGCAGGGACGCAGCACCTTGCCAGAGATACGCATCCCACCAAAATACAAGTGGATGAAAATTTCCCAGGAGGATTGCGGGGCAGGAGCGAGGCAGCTCCGGCTGCAGAAGGAAGGGGATTTCTCCTCCGCGTTCCCATTCCTCCCATGCCTCAGTTTCCCCTTCCCCGAAAGCCAGGCCAGTGTTTTCCCCGGAGCTCGGGATGGCGGGACGCGGCAGGGCTGGGTTAAAACTCCTTGGAGGGGTTTTAAGGGGCGATTTTTTTGCCGGGTTTTATCCAAACCATCTGGTTTGGGCACTGCTGGAATGATCTGGGATATTTCCTGCATGTTTGTTCCCATGGCAACCGGCCCAGCATCAAAGAGCCGTTTACTGGGCCCGGGGACGAGGAACAACCAGATGGTGGCAATTTGGAAGGAGCTCCAGCGTCTCCACCATCTCCGGTTGTCCCACCACCAAGGTCTTGGCTCCTCAAGGGGTGTCCACCATGAGTAGGGTCCAGCTGGGGTCAGGGGTAGGCGCTGTCAGTGGTGGGTTGGGTTTGGGGAGGATGGAGAAGGTGGTGATGGGCTGCAGAAGTGGTCTGAGGTCCTTCAAGGAGGTAGAGATGGAGAGAAGGTTCTTGCAGCATCAGTCTGAGATCCTTCAGGAGGATCCAGATTGAGAGAAGGTACCTACAGCATCAGTCTGAGGTCCTTGAAGGAGGAAGGGATGGAGAGAAGGTACCTACAGCATGAGTCTGAGGTCCTTGAAGGAGGAAGGGATGGAGAGAAGGTACCTACAGCATGAGTCTGAGGTTCTTCAGGGGAATAGAGATGGGGAGAAGGTACCCGCGGCGTTGGTTTGATGATGTGATGGGGAATAGGATGAGGTACCTGCTGGGGTCAGGACAATGGTAACTGGGATGAGGAACCTCCTGGGGATGGGGTGATGGGAACCAGGCCAAGATACCTGCTGGGGTCAGAGTGACGGGGACCAGGGCGAGGAACCTGCTGGGGTCAGAGCGACAGGGACCAGGACAAGGAACCTTCTGGGGTCGGAGTGATAGGGACCAGGACAAGGAACCTGCTGGGGTCAGAGTGACGGGGACCAGGACAAGGAACCCGTTGGAGCCCAGCATGGGGTGACAGTGACAGTCCATGGTGAAGGGGACCATCTCCCACCCTCAGCCCCCCACCGCCGTCCCCAAACCCACAGCAGGGGCAGAAGAAGATGGGGATCCCCACCCTGCTCACCCCCAAAGCCACTGCGGCGGTGCCGGACGGCTCCCACGGGATTGGGAACGCCGAGGGGGGATTGGGAACGCCGGGGGCCGGAGGGGCGGGAGCTGCCGGCTCAATGCCGGGGCCTCGCTCCCACGAGGGGATGAAAGGCTCCCTGTCCCAGCGGCATTAGCTGCGCCGCGAAGGCTCATTCCCCATCAGTCACGCTCCGAGGCCCAGCTGCAAAACCCGCTCCAGGAAGCCGGAATACTCCGAGGGCTTTGTTCGGAGCAGCTCCTCTTCCCTAGGGAAGCGTGACAAGATGATGGGATTACGGGGCAGGAGAAATAGTAATAAAAAAAAATAAAATCAAAATCATTCTTGCTGAGATCACACCGGCAGGGAAGAGACGCCGAGTCCCCGTGCTCCTGCTCCGTCAGTGTCCATCTGCGACACTTCCCAGGTTGTGACGGATGCTCCGTGTCTGGGGACGGGGCACAAGGAGGGTTTGAGAGTCCCCAAAGAGGGAGGGTGGCTTTTGGGGGGTGTCCTGTCCTGTCCTCCTCCCTCCATTTCTGCTCCCAAATCCCAGCAGTGAGTGAGAAAGGAAAAGGAGGAAAACATGGAAAGGAAGGAAGGAAACTTTGCAAGGAGGAAAAAGCTTGCAAGGAGGAAAAATCCTGTGAGGAGGAAAAACCTTGTGAGGAGGAAAAACCTGCGAGGAAGGAAACCTTGTGAGGAAGGAAAACTTTGTAAGGAGGAAAACCTCAAAAGGAAGGAAAAACCTTGCAAGGAAGAAAACTTTGTAAGGAGGAAAAGTCTTGAAGAAGGAAAAACTTGCAAGAGGGGAAACCTTGTGAGGAGGAAAAACCTGGCAAGCAGGAAAAAAGTGGTAAGGAAGGAAACCTTCCAAGGAAGAAAACCTTGAAAGGAGGAAAACCTTGATAGGAGGAAAAACCTGGCAAGGAAGGAAACCTTGTGAGAAAGAAGAAACCTTGCAAGGAGCAAAAACTTGTGAGGAGGAAAACTTTGTAAGAAGGAAAAACTTTGCATGGAGGAAAAACCTGGCAAGGAGGAAAAGTCTGTAAGGAGGAAAAACTTTGCATGGAGGAAAACCTCGTGTGGAGGAAAACTTTGTGAGGAAGAAAAAACTTGTGAGGAAGGAAACCTGTCACGGAGGAAAAACTTTGTGAGGAAAAAAAAACCTTGCAAGGAAGAAAACCTTCAGAGGAGGAAAAACAGTGCAAGCAGGAAAAATGGTGCAAGCAGGAAAACCTCATAAGGAGGAAAACTTGCAAGGAAGGAAACATTGCGAGGAGGAAAAACCTTGTGAAGAAGAAAAAAATTCCCTCCCGGCACGAAGCCCGTGGTGGTTTTGCCTCGTCGAGGTTAATTGGGTTAGCGCGCAGCTAAAGGGCATAGCTTGTCCGGGCGCCTGCTCCCTAATGAGCATCTCATTTGAATCCATGCAAAGTAGCATTGAGCATGGAGACATGCTAATTAAATTGATTGCTGGTCTCTAATTAAGCAGTAATTCCTCCCTCCAAGAGGGTATTTTCATGCAAATAGTGTTCAAGGAGGGGGAAAAATCGCCCCAAAAATCATACAGGGAGAAAATACGATTTGGCAACAACCCCACCCTGTGAAGGAGCATCGTTATAATCCCAATTTTGATTGTTTTTACCTCAAAAAATCCAGGCTTGGCCATCTCACTTCTACATGGAGAGTGATCCTCAAGGCCTCGGCTTTTCTGGTGGCTGCCACAAACCAAGCAAATCCCACTTTGGAGGCATTTTCTTCGGATTAAAGAGGATTTTTAATCCACTGAGGATTTTTTTGAGTCTTCAAAAATCAACTTTTCTTGATTTTTTTTTTTTTCCTCTTTTACACTTGTGGAAATAATGACAGCCGACAGGAAACCTCCTGAGGGATAAAATTAGGGCTGGTAAATACAGGGTACTGCAACCCGCTACCCTTATAAGTTTACTTGAAAACTAAGAAACTTTGTTCCAAGGGTGTTTTATTTTTAAAAAACCCCTATTTTTTCAAATATATATTTTTAAAAACTTATTAAAAAAAAAAACAAACTTTTTTTTTAAAATAAACTTTTTATTTTTAAACACGAGAGCTGTTTCTTTCTGGCCTGCTCCACGTGCTGTTGAAGTCTTTCCACGCGAAACCTTCCTCAGGATAAATCACTTTCCAGCTCAGCCACCATGTGCAGATGCAATTAAAATTTAGCAAATTCCAAAATAATTTTTAAAAAATAATAAAAAAGAGGCATTTTGGGTGTATTTTGGACCTTTTGGAAAAAACCCAAAGGTTTGGGTGCAGGAAGAGGCAGTTTGCAGTTTTGAGGAGGTTTAGGAGGCCTGGCAAAGAGTCCCCCGAGCCCCTGTGTGCAACAGGTCCCATCGCTCTCTGGCCTGTTGCACGAGTGCACGAGGGAATGCTTGCACAGTGGTGCACGAGAGCACGCTCACCACGCTGTAAGCAAGCAGCCTGTCCACGGTGTATGGTGCACAGCTGCACAAGTGCATGGTGCACGGTGTACGGTGAATGGTTACAGGGGTGCATGATGAATGGTTGCGTGGTTGCACGGTACATGGGTGCACGGTGCACTAGTGCACATTACACAGTGCACAGGTACACGGTACATGGGTGCACACATACATAGCACACAGCACACAGCTGCACAGTACACAGGTACACGGATGCACGGTACACAGCACACGGTGCACAGTTGCATGGTACGCGGGTGCATGGTTCACGGTACACGGTTCACGGCTGGAGAGTACACAGGTAC
>NW_010326812.1:0-251 GCF_000700745.2 Antrostomus carolinensis | reverse complement strand
CAGGGTGCCCGGTTTACGGTACCCGATACACAGCACACGGTACACAAGCACACGGTGCACAGTTCACGGGACACAGTACACAGCACACGGTACACGGGTGCCTGGTGCCCGGTGGATGCCCGGTGCACGGCTCCCTGACGCGCGGTGCCACCCCCGCCCCCCCCTTCTCCTTTCCCTTCCCGCTCCCTCAGCGCCGCCTCACCGAACCCTCCCCGGAGGCCGCCCCGCACCGCCACCCACCCCCTTCCCAT
>NW_010326811.1:7852-10835 GCF_000700745.2 Antrostomus carolinensis | reverse complement strand
AAGTACTGTATGGACTGGCTGCAGAGGGCTGTGTTGTTGCTTCATATAAAGGAATCGTAACTTTTGTCTTATTTATTTGCTTATTTCTTATGCATACTACCATCTTGCTAATGCGTTTTTCACAGCTGCACATTTTTCAGAGACTTCAGTAAAGTTTATTGTGAAGTATCAGTGAGGTAGAGGGTACCCTCAGGACTTGTTACATGTATCTAGATTATTTACATTTGTTTTAAGAAACTGCTTGGGTGTTATTTTAGGTCACTTTACATTGTTGTGACTGTCATGCTTGATTTGTACACATATTCTTATGTTAGTGATTATACAAAATTATAGAGAGGTGGAAAGATGCCTGACAATTTCCTTATAACTACAGGAAAGGTTTGTTATGTACCACTTTTATTGCTGTGGCTTTGAAACCAATAGGAAGATGAAGGTGAGACAAGTATCAGATCCGGGCAAGATATATCTCCTGTTCATAGAGTTGGTTGCTAACTGTGATTGCCCACTTCAGTCTAAACCAAAGGCTTGGCAAATGCAAGAGCAAAGGGAATCCAGGTACAAAGCAAAAGCTGCATCTTAGTGCAGCAAAAGCTCCAGGCAGCAAGGAAAGATTTGGGGCTATTAAGTGCAATATCCAAGGGAATTAATTGCAATAGGTAAAAGTTACCAAGTATGCGTATCCACCACACATGTAAATATATTCTAATATTGTGTTCATATGCTGCATCTAACCTAGTGGGCTTTTTCCTAGGAAGGTATGGGAGTTGTAAGTTGGGAGTGGTGATGGTTTTCAGCAGTCACTCATTCTTAGTAGGAAAAATGGTTGGAAAAAGTTGGCCTATCCAGTTGAAATGCTGAGAAATTTCTAGACCAGTGAGATGTAGAAGCACTCACAAGATTGTAAACTCTGATCCTGCATTACTAAAATATTATAAGACTTATGTTTAATAGGTACACAGTGGTCAAAATGCAGTTTTACATCCTTGAAAGACCACATTCTGCTTTTCTACAGCAATACCTTAGTATGACACAAGAGCAGGTTCTTCCTGCTGGCTTAGAAAGCCATTTTACCTATTGCAAACATAAAACCCCTTTGGAATAAACAGAGATACAAATGACTTCTGCAGATGTTGGATTAGGTACAAAATGGCGTAGTTTGACATGTTTACCCATATGCTTGCACAGAATGCACAAGCATCTTTTCAGTTTTGCTGACAGACTCTTATCTACAAAAACTTCCAACATCTCCATTATTGCTCAGAAAGTATCCGTATGGACTAGTAAAACTCATGTTTTTTTCATAACTTGGCTGGAATCACCATCATGACTCTCAGCATGCAATAATATTTTCCCCTTGGAGTCTGGAGAGTTAAGAGTTGAGAGAGCTCAAATCCTTTATTATTCTGGGCAGCTGTAAAGGAAAGTATTTTGCATTTGGTTGAGAGAGATTATGTTAGCTTGTATTTTAAATTGAAAGTGCTCACAAAACTGAAAACTGAAGTGATCTAAATTGAAACTCTGATAGTTGTTCACAAGGTTTAAAATTTTCTTTAATTTCAAAAGAGAGGGGGGGAAATTATTAAAAAAAAAGTATAACCCTCCCTCAGTTTACTATGTTTGTACTCTTTTAGAAAACTGATTATTGTATGTTTTATTTCTAGAAAATGAATCAAACCCTTGTTGAATTCAGGCAGTGATCCGAATATTGTGACTGCAGTGTTTTCTATCAAAGTTCAGTGGAACAGTTATTGAGTTTATGTAAAGTGTCAAGGGTTATTAGGCTCTCTGGTTTTCATAGAATTGGTAGCTGAGTTGTTGAAGCCTAAAGCTAAAGGGAAATTTTGCATGTAGCAATAGAGACAATGTTCAAAAATATAGTCAAGACTAATGCAAAAAGATAATAAGTGAAAGATATTATATAATCTCAAGAATGCCAGAAACTTACTCTCTTTATAGAAAAGGAGAGAGAATGAATATACAAATAATGTAATGAATGTACAATGAATATATACAATATTGTATATTGTGAATCAATATGAATATGGGTCATTATACAATGAATATAAATGCTCATATACTGCTTTGATTTGTTCTCTACAACTACCTGAAAGGAGGTTGTAGTGAGGTGGGTGTTGGTCTCTTCTCCCAAATAACAAGTGATAGGACAAGAGGGAATGGCCTTAAGCTGTGCCAAGGGAGGTTTAGGTTGGATATTAGGAAAAAATTCTTCTCTGAAAGGGTTGTCAAGAATTGGAACAGGCTGCCCAGGGATGTGGTGGAGTCACCATCCCTGGAGGTATTTAAAGGACGTGTAGATGTGGTACTTGGGGACATGCTTTAGTGATGAACTTGGTAATGCTAGGTTTACTGTTGGACTAGATGATCGTAATGGTCTTTTTCAACCAAACTACTCTATGATTCTATGGTTCTATGATTTCTACATTTAAATCAAGCATGTATCTAAGTAATGCTTTTACTGAAACTTAAGCGTATGGGTATCTTCCCTCATGTTAAGAGACTGAGAATGTTGCGTAGAGCCATAGTATGAATGCGCAAAAATGTACTGCTTTTCCCTCCAGCACTGAGTGATCCTGGAGATGTACTTATTCTACTTCCCCCACAGCTTAAGGTTTTTTTTTTATTCCTGTAATAGGAAACTGGGCAATGATGTTTATCTCCTGAAAAGACACAGCAAATAGTAAGAGCAAACATCCATTCTGTCAGGTGGTGGCTATGAAAGTACTATCCTAGCTGAAATACCAGTAATTTATGTTTTCTGACTCAGTGTTAAATTTATCCTTATCCCAGGCAGAGTCTTTCCACTAGAGACTGACAAGGTGATTGGCATTTCTTGTGCTTTTTACTTTATCTCTTCAACAAACAAGCAGCAAATTTGAGCAGCTGGTATGGCTGTTAAAGTCTTTCCATTATTTACACTGAAAGTAAAGGAAAGAAGGAAGAGGAGGATATCTGGGGGGAAAAA
>NW_010326811.1:843-7820 GCF_000700745.2 Antrostomus carolinensis | reverse complement strand
AAGTAATTATACTTTCTGCACACAGCAAGTCAAATGTGCCATAATTAGGGTCAAATAAAAATAAATGTAAAGAACCATAGCAGATACAATGTGCACTTACTGTACTGTAATTTCATGGTTTAACCTCTTTGGCTTTTTCAGGGAAGTACCCCACATGCCATGATTATTACTAGTGACAGCTGTCATCCGTTGATAGTTCCTCTGAAATTGCTCAAGGCATTCAGATAAACAAGCCAGCTCACCCACTCTTACCAGTTCTTACATGTTCTGTTGTGCATTTTCCTTTGTGTTAGAACTCCCTTCTTTGACCAGTACACTCAAGTATTAAATTAGGAAATTCAGCCACAGTTTATGGAATCTTTATAGACAATGAATTATTGACTCACTGATATATTATGTTGCCACTTTAAAATATATACATTCATGAAGTGTAAATATTTACTCTCTTCAATATCATCATTTTCACCCAGAAGCCTTTGTAACTTTAGTGTCAGATAGGGAATAGCTACAGAGCAGTTATATTTATCTACCTAATCTGTCTACAGTAGAGGGAAAATGATAATGCTTAATATTTTTTTCATGACTCATCATCAATCTAACACTTTGAAAAATAAGAAGAAGGAGTTAAATTAATTATTCTCATATTGATTCCCCTTTGCCAGATTCATTAGACTATCGTGTCCCTGCATAAAACCCCCCAAATACTGATCTGGGTAAAACTTGGCAGAAAAATGCATTGTCTCCACCAAAGGACTCATTTATGTTTCATTGTTTTAAAAGATTTCCTCTATAAATATCTAATAGATGATGTATATATCTAGATGAATGTCAAAGCAGAAAACTTAAAAAACCTTGACTGCAAACTTCCATGGTTCCTGATGTGATAATAAATTTTTTAATCAGAAAGGAATTAACAGATCACTCATAGCACAAGCTGATCTGATTTTTACAAATGGTAAGTAATGGCATAGATACTGTCCAAATATTTGCCATTAACAAAAAGCATGAATTCATAAATGCTTGCAAACAAGACTGTTTTACAAATGGTAAGTAATGGCATAGATACTAACATCTGTCCAAATACTTGCCATTAACAAAAAGCATGAATTCGTAAATGCTTGCGTTTTACAAATGGTAAGTAATGGCATAGATACTGTCCAAATATTTGCCATTAACAAAAAGCATGAATTCATAAATGCTTGCAAACAAGACTGTAGCAGTGGTTCACCTGCATTCTTGAAAATGAGTCTTATTATTCACATCGACAGTATTAGGTACAAGTTCATTATTTGAATCAAAATTGAATTTGTATCTCCTGAAGCAGAACAGAGGAGATGTCCATGTATTTCTTCAAAGCTTCTAATACTTGACAGCAAAAACCTTAACTGGCTGTTTATTGGGAGTTTCTTTACATTTCAGATGGTTCAGAGACACCAGTGTGGTTCAAGCTTATAATTTACATAGAGAATGAAGATGTCTGCAAAGGACAGCCATAGTAGCTCACAAAGCAGTGACCCAGGAAGAGTATAATTGTAATTGATACAAAATCTAAACATTAGACTTCTAAGCATGCAGGGGCCATCAAAATTAATTGTACTTGAGTGTAAACTGTTGAAAAGCTAAATCTCTTCGGGGAGGATTTGTGAAAGTGCAATATTCTTCAGGGATCCATGCAAATCTGCATTGCAATAGCCTGTTTCCTGAGGTTTCCTCAGGGGTCATAGAGAATTTATAGGAAAACTATATTTTTTTTGTAGTTGCACCTCCTTTACCAGCTGCACAAAATTCCTTCTTGAATGACTACATTCCATAAAAGCAATTACAGAAATTCTGGGTTTCTTATTTTCATTTCCTTTAGTTGTTCTGTAGAGACAGCTTCTCTTTAATAAGTAACCAGAGCATGCACGTGCTATGAATGGAGCCTGTATGTTTATTCTTCTCTGCACTGAGGATATTTAGAAAATGCTATTGTGTTTTCATGCATGCTGTATGCTACTCAATTGCCCCAATGTATGTAATTTTACAATAAATATTAAAAAGAGCATAGGAAGATTTACTTGTTGAGTGGAAGGCACAAAGAGAAGTACAAGAAGCCCTCAGCGCAAACACTCATTGAGGATGGACTGGATACCTGGGGCCATGCATACCAGAGATGAATACCAGAATAGAGTACTCTTATCAATACAGAAAAAAGGTCTTTTTTTTCAATGCAACAGCACAATAAAAGAAAGCAAAACCTGACCTGATTTGTTGATAGCAGTGTTGAGATGAACTGCAGCTCTGACCTATTTCTCCAGAGTTACAATTATCTGCTGTAATGGTACCACTTTACTTTTTAAATCCCCGATTACTGTACTTTGAGATTTAGAGAAGTTACTCTCTTTCTGGCTACAGACCTTGTTATTTCAGGGGCAAGCCAGCATGAAGAATGAATGAATGCATGTGAATGAGCAACAACAAGGAATGTGATCATAATGAATTGTAATTTTTATTTAAATGTTTTTATATATATATAATTTTATCATTTGTTTATATAATTTTGTTTATATACACTATTATGTGTATATGTGTGTGTGTGTGTATATATATATATATATACATAAAAAAATGTACTTCTATATCCATATGTGTTCGCACACAGAATTATCTGATCTGAGGTCACACGGTGAGGGATTTGGGCTTTGTTCATTTGCTTGGCAGACTGTGCTTTGCTGAGATATGATCTATGCAACATGGGAATGATAAATATAAAACACTAAGAAATCAAGTTCTTACATATCCAGAACCAAACCCCTTTGTGATAGAGGTTGACATGGCTGCCATTAAGTCAATTTAATACTAGCTTAAATCAATGGAAGGAAAGTGAATTGCATTACATGGGGATCTATCTTTTATAATCTGATATTTTTTTTATTAACAGTGTATTCAACCTTACAAAACAAACCTTTTTCTCCCTGAGTTTCATATTTACCTATGTCACCAAAATTAACAGGAAATATGTTCTTACATTTTTCTTAAGTCAAATTTCCTTAGTAAATTTTCAGTCTTCAGAACATATCACTCATCTTTTTTTGTTTTACCACTCAGGATGCTGCTAGCACCACTCACAGCAACATTGAGCTGGTAACAAACATTGAGTCTTGCCTAACCCAGTCACACAGAAATTGTGAACCGGGTTCTCGCAAAGCATAGGATTAGCCCTACAACTGAGTTTTCAGGAAAAATAAATTAAAAAAAACCCCAACAACACAAAACCAACCCATATCTTTTCATTTATCCTTTGCTTTCTAGCACATTTTAAGCTTTGCCCCAACCCGTAACACTGCTAAAATGCTTAACACCACAACTCTTACACAATCATATGCTAACTGCTATAAACGTAACTCTCTGCTTTCAACAAGAACAGTACATAGTCCATTCAGGCCACTCATTTAACATAGGTTAGACTTATTTTATTCAGTCCTCTTATTTTTGTTTGTATTTCTTTTAATGGAAAATCTTTCCCTTTTTTGGTCACAGATCTGCTCTATACAATGTGATCAAATAAAATGTTTGTCCAGGGCTTGGTTTTGCCCTCTTGCCTTACATCCCTGGCAGTAAGATGCTACAAGCACCATCCACGGAACACTTGAATTTTAGAAAGAGAAAGCCTTTCAGTAATTGCAGAAGGCTGAGGTCAAGCAAGGATAAGAAAGAATTCTTCTTAAGGAGGGGTCTCATTTGGTTTTTGATTCCAATGCAAAGTCATCAAGTTTTGCTGCAGGGGAAATAGTACTCGATGCAGTTTTGAGGAAGACATAGCTTTAGCCAAGGCAGCTGAGAAAGATGAAAAATTGCTTCTGTTATTTAAATTACTTTAAAAAATTTTAAATCTTTCCTCCTTTTCCATCAAGGTAGCAAAGAAGTGGTCCAGAATCCACTAATGGAAAGTTTTGAGACAGAAATGAACAGAAGATATTGCCATGGTTTGCTCAAAAATGAGACAGAACATTTTCATTACTGTGATGGGTTGGGGGAACGTTTTTGGTAGTGGGGGAAGGGACTACAAAGCATTACCCTCACCCCCCGTCCCCGGCCCAGACTGACTCTAGCCGAGCACAGTATATTACTCCTTCCAATTACTCAGAATAAAACATAGATATCAAAACAAAGGTTATGGTGAAGGTTATAGCAACAAGAAACATCTTTTTAAGTTTCAGTCCTTCAGACGTATCACCCATGTACAAATCAAACAAGACTTAGTCTGAGCTAAATTTCACCCACTGTTTCATGTCTGCTACAAACTACTTTTCAAGTATGTTATCCTTGGAATACCACCATTAATGTAATAATCTAATAGAGACAGACAGAAAAGAATATATGTTTCCATTTTTATAAATGTAATATAAGTACTAATTATCTCTTACATGATAAAATGTTTAAATATTAAGTAAGGTTTCTAGACCATACATAAAATTCTGGATTCTGAAGGGTACCCCCATAGACAGTTTTTCAGCTGTTTATCCTTGCTAAGAAAAAATATCAACATTTTTTACAATGTAGCTTAATTTATTTTTCATTATTAGAAACTATTAGTAACTTACCAATTGTATTTTGACATCACTGTTTCTTAAAGACAGAAGCAGATGAACTTCATAAAGTAGTAAACAGTTTGTCAATTTTGAATTGGATTTCAGAGTAGGAAATTTTGACCAAAATAGGGAAAAAAATTGCAATTAACATTTAAAACCTGGCCAGTTCTACAGTCAATTGCTGATTAAAAACAAATATGTTTAAAATCTGTCCAGCTCGCCCCTCTTCTCATGGTTTCCCTGCTAACTCAAATGCTACATTTGAAAGAAGAGGAAATAAAATTTCTCTTCACCATCTGTTGTCTGACATTTGAAAAATCATTTTTTGACCAGTAATGAGACAGTTAGTAGCATTTGGGCCATAAATCATTAGCCTCTAATTTGCAAAGCTGGTACATTTTAAAAGGCAAACAGATAATCCTCTATGTTGAAATGACCACATCATCCAAGATACAGGGCCACATCCAAGCATTAAAATACAAAACAGATGGAGGAAACCTTCCAAGGGAATATACACAGGGGAAAATATTGCTGTGAAATACAAGGGAAGAAAATTTTGCCAAGTTCAACGGGACCATTAATGACCCAAGGATTATCTTTTCTAAAACTAAATGAAAGACACAACATATGAAGAAAGATGTCCTAACACAAACATCTAATCAGAAAATAGCATTATCTCTGAAAGATTAAATTGGAAAGGATTTCCTATCCCAGTTCCATCAACTTTCTAAGGATCAAGTTTGGGCAAAATATCCCAAAACTGACTTGACAAGTTCACAGAATAAAGAAAAAATAAAAACCAAAAATAGATAGTCAGTATTACAGGAAACTTCATATTAAAGAATCATGTGCATTATATAAGCAAAGGAAAAAAAAAAAAAAAAAAAAAGGACTATCTGAAGGCTACAAAATAGATGAGAAAGCTCCTGCCTCAAACAGTTTAAGCTGTAAATAGAAGTTGAGTGGGAAAAGTGGTAGAAGGACAAGTCAAGGAGAACGGTGTTGTAGAAGTAAAACTGACAGGTGTTGGGGCTTATTTCACAAATCACACAAATCACACAAATCACAAAATCATAGGGGTTGGAAGGGACCTCAGGAGATCATCTAGTCCAAGCCCTCTGCCAAAGCAGACTGCACAGGAAAGCGTCCAGGCAGGTTTTGAACATCTCCAGAGATGGAGATTCCACAACCTCTCTGGTCAGTTTGTTCCAGTGCTCTGACACCCTCACAGTAAAGAAGTTTTTCATTAAGTTTGTCTGGAATTTCTGGTGTTCCAGCTTTTGCACATTGGCCCTTGTCCTGTCACTGGGCAGCACTGAAAAGAGCTTGGGTCCTAGGACTGGAAGCAGTAGCGCGGTGCCATTCCTGTCACTACTAAGATCACAGGAAAGGTAGGGGTAGGGATGGGCACTACCAGGAGGATCCATTCACCTTCAACCCCTTCAGTAGTCAAAAGCCCCAGATATCCAGTCCCTTTCCTGATGGCAGCACTCATGGCAGGTCTAGAAAAGGAGTCAGGGAAGTCACAGCTATTTTACTGCCTCAGCAATTATTTACTGTAGGCAGTTGCCTAACATGTTTCTTTGGCAAGTTTGATGTGAACAGAAGGTCGATGCACCCTCAGACGAACATCTGATGACCTCATCTTTAGAAGGTAGTTCATATTTGAGTAACATACTGCCAGTCCAGGGATTGTTAAGGTGGCACAAAGCTGTCATTGTCCCTGTTGTGCACCAAGGATCATTTGTCCCAGTCAAGAATATAGCCTCATTTTCTTTTCCCTTTCTCAGCCACTGAGTTGATTGGATGCTTTTACCCCATTCTTCCCTGTCTCTAGCTTTCTGCTTTTGCTCTACCATCATGTCAACACTCCATCATAGGTCAATTTTCCTCTTTTCTCCACCTCCACATATTTGCTGTCCAGTTGGGCCTCCATGTCACCTCCTTGCCTCTGGCCACTTTCCCCCAGTGCCCTGTGAGCCCACTCATCAACTCCCCATCTGCTTTATGGAGTTCAGCCCTTCCAGGTGGTGAGCACTGAGCGCGTGGCAGGCTTTGCTTGCTTGGCTTTTCTGCCTGGTTTCAGATTTGTGCTTGTCTGTATGCCTTCTCTCTTGCTGCAGTCTTGTCCCTTACCTGAGGTTTCCCCTTCCCCCTCCCTTTATATTCTCCCTGAAAGCTCAGTGCCAAAGAGACCTTTTCCATAAGCCATCTCTGTGCTAGTGGCAACTGTATGCATTGCCATTCAATTAGTTCATGATACATCCCCAACACCTCTTTTCTCCTTCTTCCTCTGCTGCTGCAGCATTTGACCTGCATTGTAGAGGTGTGTTGGCTGCACGAGGAAATATGGTGACACCAGCAGTCATTTAATTGGTTGGGTGAGAGGAAGAATTGCAATTATCT
>NW_010326811.1:0-832 GCF_000700745.2 Antrostomus carolinensis | reverse complement strand
GGAAAGCATGATATATCAGAATGTCATACCAATTCAAAGTGTTAGTGACATAGATACATGTGAGACTTTTATTCCTAATACTGCCAGCACCATAGACTTTTACAAACACAGATTTACTCAGCAAACAAAAGGAAATAACAGCAGCCTAAAAAGAATTAACTCCATTAAGAAATGTAACCTAACAAGTATATCAGTATCAGTGACCTAAGTCTGCTGTTTAAACCATGAAGACGCTGTGGTCCTGGAGAAACTGAACAATTTCCCAGCAGCAGTGAGCAGCAGCATAAAGCCATTAATTGAAAGCCTAGCTATGGTCCTGCAGTACATATTGTAATCCCACTAGGCATTGTGTAAAATTATTTTTATAAAGTCAGAAAAGGATTTGAAAAGCTTAGAACCACAGGACATAAATCTAAAATTACAGGGTGAAATGTTGCAATACTTCAGATACGACGTAAGTACAATTTTAAGAACTTTGTACCTACTCTCTACATTACACTGAGAGTATAGGAATGGATGAACTCACTTAAATTCACGTTCTTTGAAAATAGAAAACAAAGTTCAAATGTAATGTAAGGAGGTCGTTCTCTGTTGCTGTGAGTACCACAGTTCAGAGTATGTACACTAGAGTTATCTCCAGTCTTCTTCAATACAATCTGCAATGACAATATCCCTGTGGGAGATACAGGAATTGCTTACACTCACAGGTAACATCAGTTTTTTATTTAATATAGAATGATTCTGATCTCTGTCAATCCCTGATGTGATCTAGTCAGGTGGAAGATCTGGAGAAATGTACCAGTCTATTTATAGAATCATAGAATCATAGAAT
>NW_010326810.1:0-773 GCF_000700745.2 Antrostomus carolinensis | reverse complement strand
CATTGGTGAGAGTTGTGCACAAATGAGTTGTTTTGAGACTGATCTCTGGGCAAGAAATTATCCCAATTTGTAACTAGGGGAACATTTCCCAGGGCAGTGCCTCCATACCTGATTTCAAAGAATTAGTGTCTTGCGATTTTAACTTATGGAATTTACATTTCTGTAAGCTGGGCACACATTTTGTTTGTCTCAGATAACATCTTATGTGTGACAAACGCCAGTTGAGTGGTTTAGTGTGGCGCAAATTTTAGAAGAAGCACAAATGAAGCATCTCTCTTTGTTGCCTCTTGCTGTAAGGAGAGCCGAGGCAGCTGGCAACCGTTACCTTGCAATAACTTCTGCTTGGTAACTTAATGTCTGTTCTTTATTCCAGACCTGCTCTTCTAAACTCCTTTCCTTGTGGAAAAGGAGGTGGGTAAGGCTTCCTTTTTGTGTCTGCTTACCACGTCAGAGGGTTTGAAACCTATGTTTTGTTTACAAAGATGGAGGTTATCAAAGATTATCAGGGACCTCTTCATGCAGCAGCACACAGCGATGCTCCAGTGCATGCTCAGCTCTTTCCTGGGCCTCTTCCCAACACTTCTGTCTCCCTTGTCCCAGGGAGTTGGCTCAACACCTTCTCTTGTCACATCCCAGGGATCAGTAAAACAGAGTCTTAATGCTTTTATGAACATTAAGGTAATAATAAGTTTAAATTTCTGAAATTCTAAGATGAAGATACATTAACAATCATTACAACAGGCCTGGGACTTTACGGTCTCTTCTTGGTGAGG
>NW_010326808.1:0-11633 GCF_000700745.2 Antrostomus carolinensis | reverse complement strand
GCGCAGGTGACGAGGAAGAAGATGAGCGGAGGGCGGCTTCAGGTAGGCGTTCTGGGGCCCGGTGTGGGTTTGCGGTGCCAGGGCCTGTCTGCGGCCTCAGGGCCTTGAGGGCACTGGGGGTCTCGGGCCCCCTGTGAGTGGGGCTGAGTCAAGACACCCTTTCTGGCACGAGACCCCTCCCGCAGGCCAAAAGCGTTCAGGAACACAGTGTTCCAACGCAGCCTTCCATAGAGTCACGGACCTCTTCAGGCACAGCTCCCAGCTCCAGCATGGGGACCTTCATGGGCTGCAGTAGGGTCTCTAGTCCAGTGCACCTCCTCCCCCAGCTCTGGCACTGAGCACCTCTGGGGTCTTAGTCACAACTGCCCTTGGGCACAGCTTTCTGCTCCAGTGTGGAGTCTTCCGTGGCCTACACGTGGGTATCTGCTCTGCCATTGAACCTCAGTGGGCTGCAGGGGTCTCTGTTTGCCTCCCCCTACTCTTCATGCTGATCTGGGTGTCGGATGTTGAAGTTCTCTGTCTCCCCCACTCCTCCCTCCTCATGTAAATGATTCTCTTTTTGTTCAAAACAATGGTCTCTCCTGGTGGCTCTCTCCTCCCTTACCAAACCAGTTCTTCCCCTCATAAATATGGATTCAAAGAGGCATTTCCCTATCACTGACTGGCTCAGCCTGGCCTGGAGGCGGGTCCACCTGGAGCCAGGGGAATGTCTCAAAGCTTCTCACAAGGGGCCATCACTATAGCCCCTTCCCCTACTACCAAACATGCCCTCCCCGACCCCCCCGTACAGACCCAACACACAACTCGAGATATTCTATGATTTTTTCATGCAGCTTAAAGGATGCTGTTTTTACAATGCAGTTTGTATTTAACTAACCTTCTTAATTGATTGAAAGCATAACTTGCCATAAGACTTCAAGACTTAAATGTGGAGCTGATTAGATGGCAACTGTTTATATTTTTAGTTGAACAAGAGAATGACTTTGATAGAAGGGATAGCACTTTTAGTAGCATTCATTACTTGTTGCATAGTTCTGTAAACTAGTGATTTGGTTTTATGTCAACACTTTTCCTCTGGATGCAGGTGATAAAGAACTGAAAACTGTACAAGGAGTAGTGACAAGGTGTTGCCATGATTATGGGATGATAGATGACATGATAATCTTCAAGAAGGATGCTGTTACAAAAAGTATACCACTGACTGTTGGACAGGAAGTTACTGCCACTGTTGAAGAGGATAAAACATCAGGTGGTTTGAAGGCCATCAGGGTAAGATGTGAAGATAAACAGTAGTCTCACTTTCTCTGTAAATCCCTTGAGACTTTCTTTTGGAACTTACTGTAGTGTAATTCTGAATTCTACAAAATAGGAGAAATTGCCAGCCCTTCACTTAGTGGGGCTAAGTTGTTTTGGGTTTTTTTATTATTTATTCCATCTCCTTTAAAGTGTTGTTTCTTTAATACTGATTCTCTGAGTATAGGTCTAGATGTAGTGAATATGAAACTATTGGTTGAGATGATTGCATCAGAATTTGTTTAATCATACCTACTTGAAATCTCTATTCACCTTTTTTTAGGTTCAAAGTCAGTTTTATGTTATTGTTGTATGAGTGGATAGGAAAATAAAAACAGGGGCTGCAAGCTTACTCTTTTTGTAGAGCAGCAAATAAGAACATAAATTTCAAAACTTCTGTTGTAAAAATTTGGCAACTTAATATCATGGAGAGTTACAAAAACGGCGATTTCGGTACTTTCTTGCTTAGCACTTAATTTGTAAATCTACTTCAAACTTGATTATACCTTGTCACAAGTTTAAACTACTGTCATTTTTCTCATCATATAGGCTCAGCTCTCAGGTGCCTGTGATGATCTGGCTGAGAAGCTGAGTCAAGTGACTCTTCTCCATTAGATGTTATGTAACTGTGACTGGTGTTTCAAAGACTGACAGCAGCGCAGGAGCAGTTGATAACCGGGTGGTGCAGAACCCATCTTCTTGGCTTGTTTCTGTTTGGCTTAGCTGCATTGTACAGCGCTAGACTAGTGCACTTCATCTAACAAACTCACCTTGACCAGAAGTCTTGAGTCAAAGCTTAGGCTGCTGGTACAGAGCAAATCACAACTACTTGAAAAGTTAACTTGAGTTTTCTAGTAAACGGATGTTTTACAATTAAGCATCTTATCAGCTCACGCTGATTAGCATGGCAAACATAGTGGCTTCAGGGATCGTGGTTCAGGTAATAGGAAGGTAATGATTAGCCAAAGTATTCTAATGTGTCAGGTAATCTTCTTAGTAAAGTTTTGACAGCAGGTTTAATAAGAGTATGTGTTACCAGATGGAAGAATTTGTCATTACTATGTTAAATTAGCAAATTATACATAAATTGAGGAAAGGGGGTCAAAACCCTGCATTGGTTAGGATTTAGTGTTTCTGATTCCTTATGCCTTGCTTTTATGCACCATCCTCATTTTGGTACTTTGGAGATATGTTGGTCAGTTTCCAGCAGTGTCCAGAGATAACCATATGGAAGTGAGTGTGTACTGTTGTGATGCATTCAGTGATTGTGTTAGTACTGAGTAGCATGTGTTAGCAGAGTGAATTACAGTCCATAACTGGTGCTGCTGGTATCCCTGTGGTAATGTTCTGTGCGCTTTTCAGAATTAGTCTGGTGACCAATCTTGAAACTGTTCATACTAATGGTAAGTAGTATACCTTTAAAAATACTTTCACCTGTCTCCATGAGTTTGCTTCTTATTTATATTTTTCTTCTGTTAGTCATGGTTCTTCTCTTGATGATACACATGAGCAGTTGAAGCTTCGCTGCATTTTCTGTGCAGTCTTTTGGAAAAGAGCTTCATGGCTTTTAAGTAAGGCCGTGAATATCAGTGGAGGCATTGACATGTCTGTGAAAAGCAAGGCTGTATGGTGTACTTTCTCTTCCTTGCTCCCTATCCCTTCAAAATTTGAGGATTTGACCCATGTGTTTTAATTTTCCATATGTCTGAATGCCAGGCTGACTCAGTAAACAGCTGAACACTTAGAAATCCTGGGGTCACGTGCATGTGCAGAAGCCTCTACAATGTATTTGTGATGTGCAGGACATGTAACTGCTGGAGTGTCATTGCTGCATAAAGCACCTAATTACAATTAAGAAAAGGATGCATATTGTGGAGGGCATGTGTTGTATGCACATAAAGCTCACATACACATCTGTGGAAGTATAATACAAACTTTAACACTGCCTGTTGATGACACTTAGTGTTTGAAGCGCTGAACTTAAGGCCAGTAGAGTGTCTGCACAGAATGGCTCAGTGCCATCATGGGCCACTTTGTGAGCGACCACATGAGCAGCTTAGTACAATACAGTCCCATTTGCTGTCGTGGTCTTCCTTTGGGCATGACTGTGTGGAGGAAGAAATGAAGGTTTGTCTTTGCTGTGAGAAAGAGTCACCTGTGGTAAAACACATGTTAGTACAGGTTTTAGTCTAGAAAGTTACTTTGTTTTATTATATTTCTCACCTTTTTTGCCTTGAATTTAAAAATCGCCCTAGAATTCAAAGCTCTAATTTCATCAACCACTATAGCTGTTAATCTTAGGGGAAGACCTTATTAAGCTGTAAATAGGAAACCAGTGCAAAGGTGCTGGATGTCTGCTGAAAGCCTTTTTTGAAATCCTTATTTGTCACTAAGAAATATGCTTTTCATCTGAACTTGATAGTAGTCCATGAGATGTATGCCAGGCTAATGGAGAAAACAAGTTTTCTGGCTGAAATAATTAATTGCACATGATAAACTCCTCCCTCAAGGCTGCACTTGAGCTTAAAATAATGCAGACCTCTGAGAATTATTTTTTTTTTGCCTCCAGTGGTTGAACTGACAGTAACTAACTGTGTCTGATAAAATGAACTTGACTAGAAATGTGACTTCTCAAGTAGGAGTAGACAGAAAATAAAAGTACTAGTAGACTAAACTTGATTTATGTTTTACTCTGTGTAACATTTGGGGTTTAGATGCATTTTTATATGTTTGTGAAATCTGTAGACTACTGAGGAAATGCAGTAGAGTTACTTGTACAGACTCTTTTCAAGCTCTGTTGCTGATTTGGTAATAACTAATTATTTAATTAAAACTGTTTCTGATATGTTGGCTGTTAATAACAATTGAATCTTGTTTTTTATCTGGGTTTGTTAGGCATCTGGTTTTTAATACTTTATTTTAGGAAGATTTAAAATGTTGCATGCTTCCATTTTTTTCTGTTCTATCTTTTCTTTAACTCAAACTAGCAATAAGAACAATCCCCGAAGACTAAAGTAAATAAGATGTTTCATACTAAAGATTAGAACTATATAAGAAAGCAACACTAAGTTGTAAAATTAACTCTAGTTACATATATATTCAAACTGTTTCTTCTTGCTTTGAAATGTAAGTGTTCTTTGTCAAAATGGTACCTCTGGGAAGTGCACTGCACAAAGGTAGTAAGAAGAATTTTTGCACTTGATAAATGCTATTAACACTTCTGAAAAGTGTTGCTGTAGGAGGACTGTTTTGCCTCTGTGCATGAATGCTGATCTGTAAGAGGAAGATGGCACTGCATAGAGTCTTTTGTCCGTGTATTACTTTTTTCACATTATACATTAAGGAAATAATTTTTATTCAGAGTTTCTAATTTTCATGTAGAAGTGAAAACACTACAGCTAACTATTTTCTTTCTTTTCTATCCAGTTGCGGGTTTTTTCAGTTACTCCCTTATCTGTGTTATTCTAGTCTTCCAGTCAGTTTATTTATTCTGGTTGTGAATTTGTAAATACTTGGCTTTCTGAAGTAAGCTGTTAATTTAGTGATCTGACTTGTACACTTACACTGCAGTTCGTAGAAAAGTTGTCCACAGGCTTTTCTCATTGTTTAATCACTGCAGTGATACCTTGCACGCTTTCTTCATGCTTTCCTACATCCTCATGAGCCTCACAAAAGAATAGTTTGACATCTCTTTCTCCTGCATGATTGCACAGTGTAATTTCTTTACATACCATCTGGAGTGAGCAGTTCTTGCTTAACAGTAGTAAGTGCTTCTGTCCAGTGGCATTGGCATTGTTGCAGGCCCTGATGGTCCTTTTAGAGGGCAGGAAAGATCTGAAGAACAAGTGAGTGAACTGTAGAGTGGAGACTCCTGAACCTGTGGTGTAAGTGTCCCCTTGGGAACAAGGAAGAGAACTCGCAGTTCTAGAAATTGTAGTAATTAAGAGCAAGGATGCTATGTCCTTGTCCCGACGTAGCTGGGGGGGAGAAACGCTTTGTACACATCAATAGTTTGTAGCTTGTGTTCTGCTGAGGGCTTAAGTAAACCTACATTTGAGGTGGTGATATGGAAAGTCTGTAACAAGCAGCTCTTCAGGTTTTTTTATTCAAATGATTAAAGAAAGACTGAAGGGCAGTCTGAAATACATTTAGTGGATATAAATAGCATCTTGAAAACATTTTTTTTTGTTTTCTGAAAAAGGGATGTTTTAGTTCTGCTTGTGTACAATTAGATTGCTGAGGTGATGTCCTCTTGTCAATATGAAGAAAATTAAGTAGAACTAAAGCAAGAGAAGCATGAGAAAAAAATGACAAATCAGCATGTCAATAGGAGTTGTCAGTGTTGCAGCAAACAGCAGACTTCTGGAAAAAATAAGTTACTTACTGTTTACTACTCGTGGGGTTTTTGTTCAAAAATGAACAGCCACAGTGAGTATAGAATTGTCTCATAAGGAGCTTGACTTCCCTAAGCAGTTGAAATTGATATTTATTGTAGGAATATATGTTTAACATATAATTCTGTGTATCAGCTGTTTGAATGTTGGTGGTTTTTGTATTACTAGGTAGATGCAGTCCAGGATACATGGGGAGACTCCAGTCCTACTTGTGATGCTTCTGAACTAAATATGAAAGTATTAATTGGCAGTATTACCTCTATCTCTGAGGATAGTGGCTATATTAATCACAATACCTTTTTTGCAATGGAAGAAGTCTGTGAAGGTGTGTAGAGGCTTTCTTGTTTGCTTTTCCTTCTTTTTTTTTATATGTACAATAGAAATATCTTCTCATAAACTTTCAGTCTGCATTTTACATAAGTTCTAACAGAGTGAATGTAGTGAAACAAACGAAGGGATTTGGGTGAAGGAAGCTCCCTGTTCATTCCCACTGAGCACAGCTTGCATGCAGGCATGTAAGCACAAGGCACGGGTAAGCAAGTATATTTTTCCACTAGTATCTCTTATGTAGTTTGTCATAACCTACTGGGGGAAGAACTGCAAAGAGAAGTTTGAACTCAGTAGATCTGAATAATGCTTTGTTCTGGCTGGTCATTTTATATACCTTAAACTAGTTGTGTATGGGAGTAATGCAAATGTTATCAGAAGCAATTAAACTTGAGAAATATTCTGTTTTACGTAGGTTTCGTACCTTGTGAAGGTGACTGGGTGCAAGCAAAATACTTTATTAACCCAACAACGTGGAACAGTGAAGCAGTTGCTGTAAATCCTTTGAGATATAAGAGGGTAGACAAGGTAAATGTTTTGCACGTTATTTTTGGCAAGAGGAATCTTGTGTGCAGTGGGGTTTTGAAGCTGGTTTTAAGTTGCAAATATTGGGAGATCTTCTATAACACATCTTTAATTAAAGATAAAACATATAGACTCAACCATTTATAAGATTATTTCTAAAATAACGAAGCTCTTCGAAAAAGCACATATATTAACATAAGTAACTAATTTACTGGCTATCAATTGTTGATTTGGATGCTTACTGTTGTTTTAGTTGCATTGATTGTAATGAGGATGTGTGGATTTTCACTTTTTTAAGATGTAATGACTGTGGAGTTTATTATGTTTAATTTATCCGAGTATTTTGTCTTAAAACCAACCATTCTCCTGTTTTCATTTTAATGAAAATATTTGTTCCCTCTAGGAATACATATATTAGAGTTATGGTTTGTTGTATTTGACTTAGCTGTATATATTGAAAAATATTTGCATGTTAAGTATAGGAAAAAAAATTCTTCTCTTGTGACTGCTAGTATTGGAGTGTAAATTAGCTAAGTTGGTAAGTTGCAAGACAGGTATCATAATTAAGTCAAATGTACATATTGTAGTATGCACTTAAATGGAACCTAGTGCTTATATGAAGTAGTTGTGTTTCTTTACACTTTTAAATCTAAAAACAAGCACAGTGATTCTAGGTAAGATCTGCATATTTACCTCCCACAACTAGCTGAAAATTCAGGATGCAGCTCTGTTAATGCTAGAGTGACTGTTGCAGGGACAACTACATCGTGGTAGCGTGCCTATTAGCTTAAGCAGGTGATATCAGGTAACACTGAATAACTGACTGTTACAGGTTCGCATTTCCAGCATCTGTGGAAGAAGTGGTACAGTAGATGAGAGTATATTTTTCACTTTGGATTCATTGAAACTTCCTGATGGCTACTCACCTTGTAAACACGATCTAGTGAACACGATTGTGGTGGAGAGCAATCAGTCGTGTTATATTTGGAGAGCTCTCTGCTTGGTGCCAGTCAGCCAGGATGGGTAATATTAATTCTTTAATTCTCTTTCTACTTAATAACAACTAGAGCTGAATTGTAATGATGCAGCTTAAATTTTGTTGTGTCTGTTAAGCGAGAAGTACTGTGAATTCTTCACTAGTTGACTAGAAGGCATGATAGATCATTGGGAAGATCAGTGTGATATGTTTTGCCCCTTGCTTTTTCTTCTTCCTTTCCAGAAGGTGGGGACATCTGTGCTTACTAGAGAAGCAAAACTAGTAGCAGCTGAGCTCAGGTATACTGCTAGGCAAGGAAGGAGTTTTGCATGGTTTTGTTAGAGAAAGCTCACATTCTTACCTTGTTTTGTCTAATCTGTGTTCTTCTAACGAGGACTTTACTGTTTGAAAACCGTTCTCAGCAAAACTGATCCAAAGTGTATGTTTCTTTAATCCATTTTGATTAAGTTGTATTGATTCCTCAGACACCTGTCCTAAACAGAATAGTTTAATGATCTGAATAATAGAGATTAACTGGGCTTGCAGATATCAAACTGAGAAGTCCTGCAGGCACTTCAGATGGCGTATGTGATGTGAGAAGGCTCTGGACAGATTGCAGAAAAAGTTGGAAAAAGTAGATAATGTTCAGTATGGAGAAGAAGCAAAATTTTGTGAAATAATCAACTACACAAATGGAGAATGGGCAACAACTAGTCAGTAGCAGTTTTGCAGCAAAGATCTGGAGTTTGACTTGCGAGTTCAAATGTCTATCGTGTGGGGGGTGGGGGGAACAAACCACAAATACCACCCAAATGTATGTAAATGGGGCTATTACCTGTAAAATCTGTCACCCAGTAGTAACAAGGCCTTGGTAAGATTACAGAGTCTGATTCTGCAGGCCAAAAATAAGCTGTCAACCAACTGGAAAGTCCAAAGGAGAGCAAAAAGGACATTTGGATACCTCTCAAACATAGTCTTTGGGAGCACCTGCCTTGTTCAGTCTCTAGGAAATACAGCTGAGGGCAGTAGATGTGTCTTCAAGGGAACTACGAAGAATGGAATAAGCTGTTTGTTTTCACTGGACATAATGGACATCATAGATTTAAATTGTACCTAGGTGGAGCTTGAAGATCACTTCGCACAACAGTACAACTTGTTCATGTATTTTTTCAGTTAGACCTATTTCTAATGATGGTTTTCATACAGAAAAGGATTACTAAAACCAAGTTACAAAAGTAGGCCTTAGGGTTGATTTCTCAGTTTTACTGTGTTTCCTGCCATATCAAAAAATTGAGACAGCTTAAGCTCCCATGGGAGACCTAGTGGGCTTTGCTAGTAAATTGATGTAGCTAATACAGAACAGCTGCAGTCATTTTCTAGTTTATTGTATTAGATAACTTAGTGTGTGTGAATATTGGTGAGATTATTAAATATTTCCAAGTGGGTTTAGTTACAATTTGTCAAACTTACTGTTTCTATTCTACAATTAAGAAACTATTTTTTTAATGGTTTCTACAGGTAGCTGAGACTGAGAGGTTAGAGTTATGGTCACTGTCTCAGACTGTTTCATCAGTAGTATGTGTGATAGTAGTTTTTAAGAGTGCTTTTTGGTTTTCAGCTTTTTTCAATTTCTTCTTCAGTTAGCTGGTTTCAGATTGTAGCAGTGAGCAGAAGACATAAATAAGTGCTTGGGGTACATGTTTAAATGCTTCCAGCTTAGTCATTTTTACCTTGTTGGCCCCAGTGCTAATCAGGACTCTTGCTAAGGAACTGCTCTTTGTTGTGTCTTGGTTCAGCTCCAGAGAGATCCATAACAGCTTCAGTCATGATTTGATTCAACTCTTCAGCAAAGATTAGCTAGCTTCTTAATCATTTTAGCCTTGTATCCAAAGTTTTTTGCTGGTTTACTTTGCTGCTGACAAAAGGCTTGTTGTTTTTAATTTGCTGCTTAAATTAGTAAAGGTAATTGCATTGTCTTGGAAGTGTAAGTAGCTGAGAAAAAGTGAACTCTCTCACCTGCTTCTTACTAAGTACTGTGACCATGCTTTGCTGTAGTGATACTTAAACTTGTGCTGAATCAATTATATTTGCTGGGTCTATTTGTGTTTCAAAATTGCTAGCTAAAATTATTTTTACAGACGGTCTCATTCTAATGAAGTCAATCTGGATGAGCCTTATGAAGACTTAATGAGTGACAAAGGAGGGTTGGAAATATCAAGAATGACTAATTTTGGAACTCTGAAGCAGGGGGAGTCTAAAAGAATGATCATTTGGATAGAGTAAGCCTTTCTGATTGTTCTAAGCTTTCTTCCTTTCCATCATTCCAGAGTCTGTAAACCTGTCTTTCATACAGAACCTCTCATAGTTAAGCCTTGTGGTTCATGGTCTTCAAATAACCTCCAAACACTATGGAATTAAAGAGAATTTCATATTGAATTTAATGTCTTTAGTATAATCTTATTATTGAGCATCTATCTTGCAGATAGTGCTTTGAGACTCCACAGTCCTATGTCTCTTTTTAATCCTAATAAAATCCTTTCTGGAATGAGGATTAAAGTGAATGCTTTTACTTGTAAGTGTGTTTAAATTAAACTGCAAATAAACTGTTGTCTTCAGAATCTTTTAACAGGAGGACTGTAGCATACTCATGTATTAAAAGCAGACCATTTTTTTTCCTAGTTGTTTTTTCTGTTATTGGGTTGTTTGGTTGTGTTTTTAACTTGGATGCTGAAGAACTATGTTGGTGTATCCTTGAGGGTGTTTTTTGTTTTGGTGGTTTTCTTTTGTTTCTTGGGTTGTTAGGTTTTTTGTTTTGTTTTTTTAATGAACTCGGTGAACTAACCTGCTACAGACAGTTGTGTTTGACTTCACGTACAATTAAGTTTCTAAGAATATTAACTGTGCATTTAATTTTGTAATTAATTATGTAACTACTTTTAGGAATAAAGGGAGTGTACCACAGTCCTTAATCAGCTGCAGATTAGCTGGATGGGTGAAAGACAAGCAATTCAGTTTTCAGATTCCTCAAAACTGTGAGAAAAGTCCAGAAGCATATCTGTCATCTTTTCCAATAAGTCCAGAAAACCTCTCAAAAGCTGCAATTAATTCATGTAACGACAGTGGAGGAAAAACATATGAGTCATTGAATAATACATCCATTATGAAGAATGGAGTCATTCCAGGTACAGTGAAATAGTAACATTTGAATGCTGAATGTTAACTCCTTAGAAGACTTGTAGGTTTGTTTGAGAGGACTTGCTTATGCTAGCTATAGTAATTATGGTAACAGAATTTATTATAATCTGTTTACTACAGAAGAAATTCATTCTCAAGATACCAATCTATCAAGGACAAAAGAAAACTTTTCCTTGGTGAAAGATGAAACTCTACATAATGGAGAAAATGAGCAAAGAGAAGATGTGGAACAACCAATACAGCATGTCAATATTGCTGGAAAAATTGTCCTACCACCAGGTGGAAAAACATACATAATGATCATATGCACAGCTGTGTAAGTATTTCTTTTCACCAGTTCTGACCAGTACAATGGAAACAAGTCATAAAAATTGACTTAATAGTTGCCTTATTCTGGGCACAGTTCTCTTTTGGGTGTAGGATAGTAAGCCAGTACACGTTAGCACAATACGTGGAAAGCTGTATTAGACCTTGACAGTAGTTAGCATTTTAATGCTTGATTCTGATTTTTGTCAAAAGAAAATGGTCATATTAAATGAAGAAATATGGTGGGAGTAGATATCCTCTCTAAAAAAAGGCAGTAAGTTGAAGATAATACCTGCAGCTGGTTGTATTCTTTTCAGGAAACACATTTCTCCATGAGCACTAGAGCTAACGTAGATTTCCTGTGAATTTTTGTGTTATGTCTGATATGTTTCTTCCAGTTTCGGTACCCTGACACCTACATGCCTTGATCTCGAACATCCCTGTCCTGTGATACTAAATGCAGGCTATCTATGTGGAAATTTATTTTTAAAAAAACCCCAAAACTTTCTTCCTTTAAGGCGTGATTTATAGAGGAAGTGGTTTGCAGTCAACATGGTTTTACCAAGGGGAAGTTTAACCAAGCTGGTAGCCTTTTATGAGGACATAACCAGGTGGAT
>NW_010326807.1:16666-45243 GCF_000700745.2 Antrostomus carolinensis | reverse complement strand
AAAACAAAAAAACAAACAAACAAAAAAAAAAGATTCAACAGCTTTCTGATTTCTGAGGCATTCCTTCCTAAATATCGGGGTAAAACTCAGAGCCATGGTCCATGCTCTGCAACATCGGCTTCTGATCGAGAGACGACATCCTGCTCAGCATTTCGGCTGACAGGGCGTAACTATTGCCCGACTTCTCCTCGAACCAACTATCTAGTGCCCTTTTGCAATCGAAGTTGGCGATGGGCGGCCCGTTGACGGCGATCGTCAAAAGATCACTGAGCTGCTCCAGCGTGAGCCGAGAGCGGTTGTTTTTGCGCACTCTCTGCAGGGCGGCGCGGCCCTTCTCACAGCAGGCCGATGAGGTGGGAAGGACTTTGAGGATCTGAACTATTTTATTGAGGAGAGGGAATCTCTGTTTGTATTTACAAATGTGACTGAGCAAGTCTTTAAAACCATTTTTGGTATAATAATCCACCTTGAGTTCTCGCCACTCCATCAGCAGACTCCCTCGGGTGTCCATCCCCTCTCTGCAAACCTCTCTGGAAAATGATGGGACCATCTCCAGGTGTTCAAATATTTGTACCATATCCTCCTTCCCATAGCTCATGAGCTCATCAGTGCTTCTGGGCCAAGCTGCCAGGTCAAATACCTGACAGGCCTTCACAAATGTCCGGCTACGGGAATCGAACCTTTGGGCTAGGATGACCTGGGTCTTCTGGCAGATCTTTTCTCTGATGGACTGGAATTTGGCTTCAGCCACCCGTAGGTTTTTCACAGCAATGCCATTAAAGCTTTCACGGAAGTTCTCCTCAAATTCCTGGAGGTACTCCCCAGGTGAGTCTGCTAGCCGGCTGATCTCCTGGATGGCCTCCTCTATTTTATCGTCCACCTGCGACACAAGCAGGTACTCCCCTTGGAAGACGTAGGCCAGGCGTGAAAGCACGGCAATCACATCCAGCAGGAAGTAGATGAGTTTTATTGACTGGTAGTCCATCAGGAACTGCAGGAGGGCCAAGGCAATGGCAGAAGCGTCCGCCCTTTGGGTCTGGCCGCTGACGTCTTTGAGATGGGCCACGACCTCCAAGTAATCCTTGATTAGAGCGTTGAGCACGTTCTGCTCCCCAATGATCCACTTCACTGCTCGAATGTCCCCCAAGAACTCGGTCTCCTCGCACAGAGTGGCAGCAGTGACCCTCAACTCGCACATGAGTCGGGGAGAGTAACGATAGAAACTGAGCAGCTGCTTCAAATTGTTTTCTAGCTCCTCCAGGCACGGCAGTTCCTTCCCGCTGATCGCATCCAAAATCTCCAGGTGGGGCCTGTGCACCATGAAGGGCAGGCAGAGAAGCCAGGGTAAGGTCTTTCTGATTGTCATGAACAAGTTGGCTCTCAGGCTGGCGGTAATGTTAGCACCATCGACTCCCAAGCCAATAGTTGGCTTCTCATCCTGCAGCCGTATTCCCAGGCTGGAAAAAGCCCTGTCTAAGGCCTGGAGGTAACTGTCTGTTGTAGAAAAGCCCAGCTCCTGAAGAGACAGGAATTCGGTTGCTGGAGGCCCATCGCTGCTCGTGTACTGTACGTAAACTGCAACCGTGTCTGCAAGCAAGTCATCGCTCTGGCCGTCCAGGATGATGCTGAGGAAGGGAGACTGGCGGATGCGTTCAACCAGGTCCTCTCGGAGAGCCCGGGCGATGTGGTGGATTAAGATTTGGCAATCTCCCTCGTTCATGTACTGATCCACCACCTTGAGTTCACACTTTCTCAGTAGTTCTGCCAGGGGCCGAAAGTCATAGTAGGGCCTGCCCTCCAAGGCCAAGTGGTAGGCTGTGTTGAAGAGCAAAGTCATATTTCGGCACATCTCTTCTGTCTTCTCTGGGTGCATCCTGAGCTTGTAAAGCTGCAGGCACTTCTTGTGGAGGTTGCTCTGGCTGTGAAGCTTTATCGTGTGTATCTTGAACTGCTTTGAGCCAATGATGAAGGCTGAAGTCCGAGAGGATTGCACTGTGTACTGCCTACAGACGTGGCACCACATCTCATTCAACGTCGGGGAGTACCGCAGAAACCAAAACTTTTTAAGCCACTCTTGCTTGAACCTCCGTATCCTCCGGCCCGTGGCAGAAGACATCTTGGAAGGTTCATCCGTAGCAGCAATCATGTCATTAGAAACCGATTCATCAGCGGAATCCACCTCTTGGTCATCGTCCTCCATGATGGTGGGAACAGAGATGATGCTTTCTGAAGCTGTAAGAAAGAAAAAAAAAAAAAGAAAAAGGAAAAAAATACAGTATTTACAACGTTGCTGAGATAGAGAAGCAACCTACTGGTGACAGTAGAGCACTGCCTGACCAGCTGGCCACAACCTGCCCTGGGTAGAATTTGAATCATGGCTTTGAAGGGAAAATAAATCAATGTTTCTGCATAGGAACTTGGTGTCCCAACATGCCACAATGGACAGCAAGAAATGACACTACATCTTGGCCACTTGCACAACACGTGGTGTGACCCCAATATTCCCTTTGGTGAAGGCTCCTAGCTTCATGGAAAAGCATGTTCCTGGAGGAAATGAAATGTATCTTCAGGAAGAGAGACACATGGTTGTGTTAAGGCAGCGGAGGAAACAAGAGAGGGCTTTCCAACAAGGGGACACAGCAGGACATCATCTCATACACAAAGAGCGCACATTTCAGTGTCACCACAGAGTCATTCAGACCTTCTTGGTGGCATGTGAGGCACTGCAGAGGGGCTTCCGCTGAAAAGAGAATGCATCAAAAATACAGCAAACAAACTGTCTGCAATGGAATGTCTTTTTTATTGGCAGCGCATTATCGATTTACAACGGCAACAAATAGAGCGAGTTGTCATTACAGAGTCTTTCCCAGACAGTGGTTTCCACTGTGCCCACAGCTGTGTCAGCTCCTGGTCACGAAACCTGACAAAGGACCTTCCATGGAACCAGGAGTTCGCCTGAATACTCAGAGCAAAAGGCTTTAGATGGGTACACAGCACACAGGCATCTCACCACCCTCCTTAGGTAGGGTTTGGAGAAGGCTGTTACTCGGCAGGGCTTACCTGTGGGGTCTGAGAACTCTTGGAGCTCGGGTACCTGGGGCGGTAGCACGGATGGCTCGGGTAACTTCCCAGATCTCAACATGTCTAACTCGGCCTGCAGCTCCCGGATCTTCTTCTTCAGCCGGATGCAGTTGGGGCAGAAGGAGGTGGTGGGGATTTCGTGGGAGTTGCCTTGTGCAGAGGCCAGCGACAGCTCGGTTGGGCTGTCTGCTTTGAGTGACAGGGGCTCTTCTTCCTCGTCTTCAAGGATGCCCACCTCTTTGACTGAGCTGAAAGAGGAACCGTGAGGGACCTTCCATTCCCCCTCGATCCGATTTCTGCTGAGGTTCAGGGAGCCATGCTGCATGGCACTGCCACACCTCTCAAAGATGTCTTCAGCCTGGTATTTCGATGCTTTTCTAATGGAAAGTGGCGTACTGGTTGCTAACTGGTTCTCTTCAAATTTGGCAGACTCCAAGGAAGCCTCCAGGACGTCTTTGAAGATGAGGTCGATCTTTTTTTTCTTCGTTTGGGGGTGGGATTCCCCCTCGTCACAGCTGCGCTTGTAGGGGCTCTTCCCTTGCTTCAAGGTGATGAGATGGAGCTGCCCCTTCGCATCCTCTTGATTTTCCACGTTCTTTTCCAACTTTTCCCTCTGCAACTTTTTATCTCCTGGAAAGGAAAAGGAGGGGGTTGGGGATTATCACCGGGAACCGAGCAACGTCCCTCAATCTAAAACTCAAAACAAACAACCATTAAAAAAAAAAAAAAGAAATAAAAAAAGAAGAAAAAGGCAGGGTGACTCCCTGCAGGTCTGCACGTTGCTTTAGAAACCAGGGAACTGACACAACTCAGTGGAAAGCCAGGCTGGTGAGAGGAGGAGCCCTGCTAATGGGCACGTCTGCGAAAACAGAGACAGTCCTGGGTAGCCACGGCGGAGTAGGACCCACACACTGAATTTCAAAGAGAAAAGAAACCTACAGGCAACTTGTTTAACCTAAAGGTAAGAACCAACCTGTGTTGGAAGAGGTGAATGACTAAGAGGTGAATGATTGATCACGGTAGAACTTAATGCCCAGAGCCCAAGCGCTGTTTTGGGCTGGCTGGAAGATCTCTGCCTGTTTTTTTTTGACTTGGTAAAAGGTATCAAGCGTACAGCAGCGGAGCGAAGGATTCGGACCGTTTCGTGACAATCCCAACCAATGTCTGTGCACAAGATGGCACAAAGTTTGCAATCCCCTTTATTCTTGTTCACTTTGGAGGCTGCTCCAAGGAAAAATAACTTTGCACTCTTCAACCCCAAAGGTACTCATCGTCAACTGAGCTACAACGGGTGAATGCCCTTCAAGGATGGGACATCTAGCTCGTCCCGGAGGAGTCTAAGAGTGTGGCCATTCAGTGATTTAAAAAAAACCCAACAAAACCCAACAAAAAACCCAAACAATAATAAAAGTAACCTCATACAAATTATTAATTGCTTAAAATAAAGGGAATAGCCAGATTTCCTTACCTGGAAATTCAAAAGACGATAGGTTTGGCTCAATTTCCATCATTCTTCTATCTTGTAAATAACTTCAAGCATTGATGGCTTCCCAAACAAGACGCTGCTTTATGCTGATTTTTGGGTTTTGTTTGCTTTTAAAGTGTATTCATGCTTTCATAAGAGTTAGGGAGCAAAAGCTACCATTCCCTCTCTAAGGAGAGCAATGCTAAGAATGCAGAAAAGATGCAGGACTCGAAACAGTTAGAGCAAGGCAGGGTAAAAAGGGCTGGCCCGAATGGCAGGGATTTTGCCCTGGGTTTTTGAGGCTGGCTGGTAAACCCAGCCACTTCTGGAGTCCATCTGTACCAACAGATCTCATGTTCAACACATTGATGAGAATTTCTATAGGCAAAGCTTTGTGTCTCTGCCTTAGTATTTCCCCTGTTACGGACTATAACAACTACTGGCAGAGGTAGGGATTTAGAGAATGGATTCTTCCTTTTTTTCAGTGATTTTTTTTTTCCCCAACCAAGTGAGTGGTTCAGCCCTATGGAAAAGCCCAAAATCACAAGACGATCCCTCATATTTTTGGTCTCAACTCCATTGATAAGGCGGGTCAGAAACAAAACCTGGGAACCACGTTCTTTTCCTGCGAGTTAATAAAGCGTGCCACACTTCCCTCCACAGGTTCATCTGCAGGGGGTTTGAAATCCTTTTAAATACCAAGTGACTCTGGTGCTGTTCCCTGATGGCCTCCCAGTGCCCTCCCAGCTGAGGCTGTGATGTCTCACAAGTCCAGCAATGAATGGCCCAAGCCATGCTCCGTTTTACCAACGTCTCTGCGCTCCTTTTCTGAACGCAGGCTGAGCCCAGCTTGCCTCAGGATGAGCTCACCAAGACATCAGGGGGTTTCTAGGATGGTCTCACCAAGACATCAGAGGGTTTCTAGGATGGTTTCTGCAGCCATGTGGATTTCTACCTGAGCATGTGGGTCCTGAGGAGGGTTTTCACCACACTTATAGCACAGAGAAGGTTGTGAGTGACCATCTCAGCTCACACAAACCATGACTAAAGGCACACCTGTGTGGCAGGGCAACTGTTTGTAGCCTTGGTGTCCCTCCAGAGCAGCTGCTCCAAGGGACACAGTCTTTTTCTCGTTGTACTTTCAGAAAGTACTAAGTCATCTGGACAACTCACGTGTGCGTGGGATGCGGCAAAATCGCCGCAGCTTGTACCTAATCACTCAGTGATGTTTATTAAGATTAAAAAAAGCACATTCACACCGATGTTAATTCAGAAGTGGGAATTGCCCAAGTAGAGCCATCAAGAGGTAACACTGCAAGCGCACAGTAACTCCAAGGTGATGGAGGATAACCATCTTTTTCAGGACATCTTGTCCACCCCATGATTAAAGAGGAGACACCTTTTACCAAGTCAAGGCAGCATCAGCAGCTATGTAATAATATAGATAATAATATATTCTTAATTAGGAAGTTATATTTAGAGTGGCTGCCCCTCTGAGGCCCTGCCGTGCTGTGGCTGGGCCTGGAAAGAAATCCCCTTAATTAACTTCAGGTCTCAGCATCGTAGAGATGAACAGATGCAGTTGGAATTTTTGCCTTTCTCTAAAGCTTCCTGTGTTGCTGACATGACACTGACCTAAAGGACTGCTGGGTTTGTCCCTTCCAGCCTGGCTACTCTTAAAATAACAATTTTAATCCAGGGAAGAATCAGTCTGACAAGTACAAAGGCTCCTGTACGCTGTACACGCACTCTAAGGGTGTGAGACTAAGGAGTCTCTAGCTGATGTCGTGCTGATCCCAAATTATCTTTCTGAAGAAAGAGGAGATAAATTAAGCGAGGAAAATGGACATACAAACACACACCAAGGAAATCTCTCTCACAGAAGCACACAAAACCAGCTGGAACTTCCTTAAACAGGCTGCTGACAGGAGCTGGAGACAGCAGCATGTTCAGAAGAAAAACCTAATGCCTGGCTGTGGGACCACCAGGCTGGCAATCTTCAGGCCAGAATGTCTTGTGACAGAGGAGCCCTGTGATCCCTGGGCTTTGCATCAGGTCCTTGCAGCACACCCACGACAAGACACAACAACACAACACGTGACATGACACAGCAGCAATCTTTCTTTCGTGATCTCCATGATGGTGGTTCCATTATTCTTCTGGTACTGCCATCCACCCAGGCCACGCAGAGCTCTCACCCAGAGGTGGTTCTAGAAACTCAGCTCTCCTCACACAGCCTCTGTGTCACTTCCTTCACCCACCACACTCGCTCCTTGGCAGCCCAAAGGGATCAGGGGACAGGGTGGAAAGGGAAGGGACTCACCGCTTGTGAGATTTCTGTTGATGGTCTCCTGGGACATACTATGCAACCGCTTCATGTAATCCTCACTGTACCAGACTCGCAGCTTCTCCCCGGGGCGGATGTCACGGCAGGCACGGAAGTAAATCCTCTCACTGTGCTGGAAGGCCATCAGGTTCTGCTCCCTCTCCTCCCGGGAGATGATCACATACCTGAGGGCAAGGTGACAAGGCAGGTGTGAAGCACAAACTTTTCTCCTGTGCTCCCCCTCGCACCAGAATGACAATCACGATGAAGCCAGAATGAACTTCAGAGAGAGCCATCAACACAGCCACACTGGGAAGCATGGAGTTGTAAGTAATGGTGTGCAAACTGCTGGAGATATGAGACAACAAACACGGACACCCAGGGAACACTAAGCCAGTGGGTCCATTTCTGCTGTGAAATGGATGATAGCATTGTACATCCAACCTGAAGCATAGAATGGTTTGGGTTGGAAGGGACCTTAAAGCTCATCCAGTTTCAACCCCCTGCCATCAGCAGGGACACCTTCCACTAGACCAGGTTGCTCAAAGCCTCATCCAGCCTGGCCTGGAACATTTCCAGGGAGGGGGCATCTACAATTTCCTTGGGCAACCTGTTCCAGTGTCTGACCACACTCACAGTGAAGAACTTCTTCCTAATATCTCATCTAAACCTCCCCTCTTTCAGCTTAAACCCATTTCCCTTTGTTTTGTCATTAACTGCCCTTATGAAAAGTATTAAAATGTATTAATTCACACAACTGGCCCTCACTGTGCAACTTGGTAAGACAGAGCTCTATAGCTAGGATTGTGTGATTTGCTCTCACACTCCCTGTGTTCTTGCTAGAGGATAAGGAGAAGGCCTGGTAATGCTGGTTCCAGCTGCCACCAACATGAGCTGGTAACACCATCCGAGGACAGGGAGGAGGCCCTGTCACAGTACACAGAGACCCGAGAGCAGATCTGAGCAGTTCACAGTTAAAAGCTTTTTCTTCTCTTATGGCATTTGCCTCAATTATTCAGCACTCCCTGCCACAGCACCATTAACGAACCAAGCAGCACATGGCTCCTCTGACATCTGCTGCTACCAGTCCTTCTCCAAATGTTCCCTTAGAGCTCACAGGTATTTCTTCAGCTTAAGAAATCCATCAGTTAATTTTTCATTGAAGGTTCTCCCCTGCTCTGGCCACGTGCACGCACAAAGACACAAACCCACCTGCACGAGATCACACCAACCAACACACATAAGGTCACCAACTTGGTGAAACTTCCCCCAAAACACAGAAAACAAGTCGGCAGCGTCTCAGACTGCCCGGGGCTCCAGCAATTCTGGTTTGAACGTTAAGCAACTGTGCATGTGCCTGCAATCAGCTGGATTTCTCCTAATGTGTGCTACCCAGGATGCTCCACAATCTTCAGTAATTATTTAAACAGCAGGCTCTGGCACTGCTGAAATTATCCCAACTGTGGCTTTTGTTAACCCTTATTTTACTTCTGATCACCAAACAAAGGAACTTTTAAAGCACCAGTTTGTGTATTTGAGAAGGACTGGAGGTTCAGACCAGTGTGTTGGGAAGGAGATCCTGCAAGGACACACAGCTCCAGCTGCCAGGCTGGCACTTCTGGGTGTTAGCCACCACTCCCCAAAAGGTGTATCAGGCACTCAGCCAGCCATGAGACACACAACCCTTGAGAGGAGCAATGTGCTGCAGTCAGTCCGATGCCCTGCAGCGCAGGAGATCCTAGAAGATGCTCTCCACAATCCAAACAAAATGCCAGGATGCTTCCTAGCACCAGCTAAGGAGAGACCTGGCAGCTGCTCTGCGTCCCACTGCCCAAACATCAGCTGCAGCAATGACAGGAGCAGGCTGTCCTGGAGAAGGTACCTGGTTCCTGCAAAGATCTATGACCCTGGAGCTGCTCACAGCTCCTTAGTACAAGATACAGGACCCACATCCCCACAGCCGGTGGCATCGAGGAACTCACAGGGTGGTGGTAGGATGGTCCAGCACATTCCCAGCAAACTGCATTTGACAGCAAGATTTTGAAAATTCTCCAAAACCCAAGTTTGTGTGGGAAATGGAGACTGTGGTTAACTATTCCCAGCAGAGACTGCTGTTATTATGAAATATTTTATTAAGCATGAACATGCTTTTCCTGTTGGCTGCTCTCCTCCTGCCTCTAAAGCCTTCCAAGCTTCTGCCTGAGAGTTTCCTTCAGCTCTGCTGCCTGTCTCCGGCTGAGAGATGAGAGCACAGGCTGGAGGGTGAGAGCCATGGCACTGCTGCAGTCTTGCAGCACACCACATCCTTGCAGCACACCATGGTCTTGCAGGACATCACATCCTTGCAGCACACCATGGTCTTTCAGGACATCACATCCTTGCAGCACACCACATCCTTGCAGCACACCATGGTCTTGCAGGACATCACATCCTTGCAGCACACCACATCCTTGTAGCACACCATGGTCTTGCAGCACACCACATCCTTGCAGCACACCACATCCTTGCAGCACACCATGGTCTTGCAGGACATCACATCCTTGCAGCACACCACATCCTTGTAGCACACCATGGTCTTGCAGCACACCATGGTCTTGCAGGACATCACATCCTTGCAGCACACCATGGTCTTGCAGGACATCACATCCTTGCAGCACACCATGGTCTTGCAGGACATCACATCCTTGCAGGACATCACCACATCCTTGCAGCACACCATGGTCTTTCAGGACATCACATCCTTGCAGCACACCACATCTTTGCAGCTCACCACTCAGCCTCCCTCTCCCATCCAGCATCCTGCAGCGACCAGCAGTGTGGATTTCACCAGGAGGTATGAAGAAAGCCCTTAACATTGTGGAATAATCCAGGCACAAACATGTTTCTTCGCAGCTGCTGGCAGCTTTGGTTTACACTCCTTCAGAAGCAGCTTTACATCTGTGACACTTCCCCAAGGTCAGGGAAATGGGGATGAGGTCACATACATGAACCACTTGGGAAGCAGCGCTGCCCACCCCCGGCTCCAGCGACCCCAGTGGCACAAATGATACAGGGTGGGAAGGATTGCCTGAAACCCAAATGTCACCTGTTGATCTAAGACACCTCGTGCCACTGCGCACCACGAGTTTATCTTCTTTCAAAACATCTGCATCATAATTTCATCCCACTGTACACCAGTCTGCTTCAGAAAGCAGCTTCTCATTCACATGCTTCAAGCTTTCAAATGTCTTTTTTCCCGGCTGAAAATTCCCAGTCTGTTCAATCTTTTCCGTAGAAACTAAGGGAAAGGCTGTTCTGTTCTAACAGAATTACCTCAGAAAAAGGAAAAGTCAAAGACAGAATCCTGTAAGTTTGAAGCCTATCAACACTGTGACCATTTTAGTGATCACCTGAATGCACAGTGACAGGACCCAGTCAAAATCACAGAACATATAATTACATCACATGTTCTGTCTGAAATCAGGTTGCCTGTGTGTGGGTGTCCCCAAATACTGTACGGCTGGTTGTGGGGTGGGGAGGTGCTTAATGGACCATCCTCATTTCTTTACTCCATTTTGCCTCACCAGGCAGGTGATTTCCTGAGGAGAAAAGAGGCAGAAGCACAAACTGCTCGCTGAGGAGAGGAGGACAGCACCCCTCTGCCTGCACCCACACATCTTCCCCAGGCTGAAGCACTCATGCCCTGAGCAAACCCTTCCTGCGAAGGCTGGAAAGCGGCTGGTCCCCCTCCTGATGCCAAACCCTCAGGCTGGATGGAGGCAGGAGAGCTGCCGTGGTTTAGATGCCCAGGACAGGCTGCCACCAGTACTGCCACCAGTACATGGCCCTGTTTGCACAGCAGGTTTCCCAAGGGACTGTGATCCTGGAGGAAGAAAAGGGTTGGGATCACCATTGGGACAGACCAAACCACCCAGAGCTGCTCCTGTTCCTGCAGACAGGCATTGCCACCAGCTGCAAACAGGTCATTGCGTGTCCTGCTTGGTCCCTGGGATGAGCCAGGCTCAAGACCACCACAGGTTCTGCTCAGGCTACTCAGGACCAGTCACTGCACTAATGGAGACCACTGATGACTCATTTGCAGCTATTGGGGCTTGGATCAACCCCATGGCTGTTGGAGGCACAGCTCCTTGGACACCTTTCCCATAGCCTAGCAGAAAATACCATCCTTATCTCCCTTTTTCCTAAGCCACAGGACACTTAAATTGCCAAATTTTGGGATGGCCCAGTGAGAACATCCAGAAAAACACTGAGGTATTTTTTGGCAGCTGGGACCATTCCTCCCCAAGCGGGGAATGGAGCAGCCAGGAGAGACAGTGAGGAGGAAGAAGAGCCGTGGAGCTGGAGGGAGGCTCAGGCTTCTGCCCCCCCCTCCCCAGGATTTGCCCCATGCCTTCCCCCTGCCCAGGCAGATGCCACAGGGTGCTGTACCCACAAACCCTGCCTCAGCTCTCCAACATCGAGTGCCACCAGGAGACCCAGCAGCTGCGTCAGGCTCCTCACCACATCAGCCAGAAATCGTAGGAGAGAAACAAACGACTCGACAGCAGCTGTGTTAAAAGTGTTGATATATTTATTGCATTCTTAACAAAAATACTTTTCAAGAGAGGATTTTTTTTTCAGCAGGTACAAGACATGGAGATACTGGGGTTGAGCACAGCAGTTTGCTTTGACACTTACTTCAACAGCCAGTTAACATGATGGGTGCAGGAGGAAGCATCCTTTGCGAGCCAGTACAGAAAAGCCACTCCACCGAGGGGTCTACACAGGGCAGAAGATACATCCCCAGATCTGGGCCAATCTGTAATAGTCCACAGAGGAAACTGGGGGAAACATCAGGTAGTTTACAATACAAGGTCCTTTCTCCTGCCCAGAGCCCAGCCTTTGGGGGTTTGTATCAAAGGCTGCACATCCTGCACCAGGATTCTCTCTCTAAATGCATATTTGGGGGCAAACTGATGACAGCAACGATGCCAACTCCCTCCAGCACCTGTGGGAGTCTCCTCCTCTGCAGACCTGAGGGTTCCCGGAAAGGATCCCCCTGGACAACATCAGAGGAGCTAATCCTATCAGTATATCCATGGGAGAACATCAGCAGGGACTAAATATTATAAAAATATAAAATAGTACTTCTAATATACAGCAGCAGCACTCTATTGCCTCAGAAAGGCCTTTAAAACATATCACCATTTTTTTCAGTTCTCTCTGATTCATAAATTAGATCCATTTCTCCCAGATTTCCCAATCTTCCCTTCAACTGAAGAGAGACTGTGACTTTTTGCAGAACACAAATATTAAAACAGAAGCAAAACGACATCCTCGGAGGAAGGTGAGTGAGTACTGCCCTGCTCTGGCACCAGCAGTAGGAGGAATGTCCTCTGCATGAAACCAGCATGAGTCATTCCTCAGAAAGGAGGTTCTTCTCCTTGCCAGATCTCTACTTTCATGAGCAAGGGCCTTTTACTGCACCACTAAAAATAAATTAGAATTACAGAACAATTAAAAGGTAAAAAAAGGAAAAGCACATCAGGAGTGCCTGACACAGCAGACATACAGAGAACTTCCCAGAGGAGAACCTAGTGCACTACACTTTCAAAGGACAGGCCAGACAGATGGAAGAAGATCCTTCAAGATGACATAGAACAAGCCATCCTTCTGCTGTCCTGCACTGCCTGTCTTCAATTCCCACTGCAGTTTGTACAACTTTTTGTCCAAGTCTGCAGCCCAGACACGGCACAACGATGCACATTCATATTAACTAGAATAGTTTCCTGTAACCCACCTCCACGTACAACAGGACAGCCTGGAGAACAACTGTGCACAGGTAACACCCTGGCCCTTTTCCCTACTGAAAATATATCATGATAATGGTCCAGGTATTTCCAGAGATGGGGACAGCAGATGTGTAAATCAAGAAGACAGACATGTCATAAAAAAGCTGCCACAGACGTTATCAGCACCTGAGGTGACGTTACTAAAGCCCACTGGGTTGTACATGGGAGCCTCACACGGCGCTAAAGCAATTCAAATGCTGTAACAAGGCTCCTTCTTTTCTGTACGAGGAAACCAAGTGGTACAACCCCAACACATCTAACATTTTAACCTATACAGCCATGAGTTTAGATTGTAAACTCTTCATGATAGGAGAACACAGTACAGACCCCACCCGAAGTAACAGGGAGCGAGTGCAAAGTAACTGTACTGAAGTTAATCATAGAATCCCAGACTGGTTTGGGTTGGAAGGGACCTTAAAGCTCATCCAGTTCCAACCCCCCTGCCAGCAGCAGGGACACCTTCCACTAGACCAGGTTGCTCAAAGCCTCATCCAACCTGGCCTTCAACACTTCCAGGGAGGAGCAGCCACAGCTTCTCTGGGCAACCTGTTCCAGTGTCTCACCACCCTCACAGTGAAGAACTTCTTCCTGTTGACAGAATTACAGTGATACAAAACCAAACTGTTCCTGAGGTCAGAAGCAGGGCCTATACCTGTCCTTGTCTCTGTGCAGTCACATTTTGAAGTGGGGCAGGGGGTTCAAAACTGAAGATTATAACATGCAAGAAAATAATACGATACAATTATCTTTAAATGTTGCCATATTATGAAATAATTGTATTTGAGCTGCAATTGTGAAGGGCAGGAAGCGGTTTCAGACTGGAGCAAAGACTAAATTCTTTGCTACAAGTGCCTGTTGGTACTGCAGGATCCAGGCACACTCCCACAGCAGCTCTTCTCAGCAATCTAAACTTTAACTGCACAGCACTCAGACCTGTCCTCCTGTCCCCAGCACTGTCCCTTCTTCCCTTCCCTGCACAAGCTCCGCTTTTACACCTCTGACCCCAAACCTGTGCCTCAGTCACACTAAGCCCTGGGTTGCTCATTATTGCTGAATGCAAGAGAAACATAATGAGCAGTGAGAGTCTTTAGAGCCACCAGGACGTATCTCTGCACACTGCATACACTAATTTGCAGGAAGATGATGGGAAGGCAGCAGTAAGGTAAATTTGTGGGTTGATTGCAAAGGGAGCTCTGCAGTACATCATCTTGGTAAATAACGTTTCACAGGCACGAGAAGAGATGAAGAGAACGATTCCTATTGCATCTCTTAGCTTATAGAGCGTTCAGAGCATGGGGAAGCCAGGGAGAACTCCTAACCTCTATGAACAGGAAGATGTCCTACATCCCAAGCTCTGTAAGATTTGAGACTCCTCTTCATTGCAGAGGACCAGCCCTACTATTCAGCTGCCCTAAGTCATGCTGCTCTGCTAGCTAGCAGGGGGATGGACGGGCTGGGGAGGCTGTTGCCCTTCCCTACGGAGTACGGATACACATGGAGAGGCCATGTGAGCATGCAGCAGCTCAGGAAGGGGCACCCTTCTTTATTTTCTATGAAGCAGACTAAAAATGGTGTTTTCTCTTTCGTGACCTGGTAGTCCGTGCAGGAGGAGGAGTCTGTTTTGGGGGGTTTTGGTTAGACTCTGCACTGGGTTCAGGGGGCTGTTTTGAGCAAGCTGCTTGCAGAAGAGAGCCCTGCATGACACTAGGATCCTGTATCCTATGGAAAGCCTGGACCCCATCACGGATTTCCGAGAGGGTCTGGCACATCTGGCCGACCTGGTTGGTGAGGTCAGCCAACCTCTGCCCGATGACATGCATGCTGTCTGCCATGTCTCTGTGAATAGCCACCAGCTCCTGGCAGAACTGCCTGAACAGGTCTGTTTGCTGCGTGTGGGAATGGAGAAGCTGGCGATCGAAGCTGGAGAAGGGTGGGCTCCTGGCGCGGGGGTGCGGGGGTCGGCAGGACGAGGCGGCACGTGGGGACGGACGGTGCAGTTCCTGCCTTTGGCTGGCAGCTTCCGAGCGCTCCGATGAGGAAGAAGAGTGGAGGAAGGAGGGCTCGGAGAGCTGGTTGACTCCTGCAGCAGTCCTCTGCAGCGATGAGAAGCGGTGTTCCCGAGAAGTGCCTGGCATCTCTTCTTCTTCTTCTTCTTCATCAGCTTAAACAGAAGAGGAAGCGTGAATTATTAATGTGAAATGCCTCACAACTCTGACTTCTCTTTCACGGTATCTCAAAGCAGGTGGAAAAAAAGGGGTTCCCCCTCTCCAAGTCTGCCAGTTGAGACAAGCCTGTAGCTCCTGATGCATAACCCAACATGCACGTGCTGCAACGTTAGCATCTGGGTGACAAGCTTAGCCAGAAGAGGCCTGAGGAGCAGGCAAACCCAGTCGACCAAGGAGAAATCCAAGCTGCCATAGTATCCTGTACACAGCATTGTTCATTACTAGAATATAAATCCATTTCTGACAGTAGCAATGACTCTCCAAAAAAATATAAGTAGCTAGAACACTCCAACATTTTGGAGGAACAAAGGCTTCTGGCCTTTGGTTGAGTCTCAAAACACCCTGACACATTAGGTTCCTCAAGCCAAAACCCTGCTCCCACGTCATTTCTCCCACCCTCTGCGCTGAGAAAAGCATAGACGTAGTATTTGCTGCTCACTGCCAAGTCACTGTGTGGCTTGGCATCAGTAAGATAACCAGGCAGTCAGGCATAGCAGCAACAGGACCCCACGTTAATCGGGCAAGTATCCTCCAAGCAAAACCAAAACCAAAGCAAAACACCACAGGGAAAGTTCTTAATGGTCTGATGAGTATCTAGTGATGCGCCAGTTAACAGGTAGAGGCACACCAAGAGTAAGAAGAGATGATACTTCACTTGCTGTGACTGCCCACTATCTCCTCACACAAGCTGTATTCATTTCCCCCCCCAAACAGCACAACGGGCTTCCCAGATACATCCAAAGAATGACCAAGTCCCACTTTGCCAGTTCTTGAAGATTTTTTATCCTTGCTTTCCCACTAACAACGTTACTTCAGAGATGAGAGAAGACCTACTGCAGTAGGACAGTGCCACCCATCAGTGTTAGTTGGCTCACTTCCCAAGAAGTTCTCTCCTCTTTCTCTCCTTTGTATCCCTAACAAGCTCCCAGACCAAGAAGCGGCACCTCGGCAGAAGAAAACCCGTATGTACGCAACTGGGGAAAGAACCTGCAAAAAGCAGCTTGTGGTTCAGCACCAGAAGGTGGCTGAGAATTGTGGTGTCAGAAGATTAACTTGGAAAGCAGGGTCAACAGTTTCTTAACAAAGAGTGAAGAAGGGAGTCGTTATCATCTGCCTTTTTCACAGAGCTTGTGCCGAGCCTTCAGACCACTAGTGAGAAATCATTAGTGGCCTGGCCTCAGAGCATAAACACCAGTGGTCACTGAGCCCCCTCAACAGCCCTCTCAGAAGATGGTTACCATGCAGTGATCCATTAGTGACTGGCACACGATTCTCAGCTTGACAGCATCGCTGGTTTATTGGGGTGCATGCAAGATGAAGAATTCCTAATCCTTTACAAACGCTTTTTCACAGACTGGAGGTAGTTGCACTTCAACTACAGATGTTCCCTCACTTGCCGGTTTAGTTCAGATTTACGACCCACGAAGAAAGTGGAAGCTGAAAAATGTCTACCCTTAGAAGACAGTATGGAAAAGGATTAGACAAGCAGATTAAAGAAGATGATCTTAACTTGAAAACAGCTTTCCCTCAATCCATCTGAACACCCCCTGATCACCAGAGCAGGCTGTCTTGAAACCAAACACGGCAGTAGGACCTGGCTTGACAGGCAACCCAGCATCTCCCAAAACACACAACGCTCTTCTGGTGTCAAACTGAGATATGCAAGCATAAGACAAAGAGGTGGTAAGGCAATGATACTTACAGCTTGTTGATGGGCTGTCAACCACGTCCAGATCCGCTCTCCGGAAGCCGTGCATCTGGCGTGACGAATGCAGCGTCGACTCGATGGCTCTCTCGTGGGCGGTCAGGACGATGGCCGAGGGCCGCCCCGCGCTGCCGGGGCTGGAGAGGGACCTCTGCATGAATGCCAGTTTGTCCTTGGTCCTTCTCTTCATGTCGTCCCATCTGTGTTTAATGTCTTTTACAGACCTGGGGACCTGGCTGATGGATGTGATCTGCCTGGCTATACCTTCCCAGATCTTGTCCCTGTCAGCATGGGATAGACGCATTGTCTCCCTCCCAAACAGCATGGCTTCATTTCGGGTCACCTCAGTGACCAGAATGTCCAGTTCTTCTTTGGAAAACTTGGGCTTCCTCTTTCGTTCAGCCATGTTCCTTGGGTTGAACATCCCACAAAGCACAATTGGGTAAAAGGAAATCAGGGCAAAGCATCCCCCTGCATCCAAGCACTTGGCACTAGGGCAGAGGAGTTGGGTGGGATCCAGCTCCCCCCACCCACAACAACCTCTCAGTTCTCCTCAATCGCACCAGGAAAAGGCAGCCGTTTTGGTTTTAAAGAAGCAATTTTTTTTTTCAAGCTTAAGAAAAAACAAAACAAAACAAAAACCCAAAACACCAAGCGACACTAGTGTGAAGGAGCCTTCTCAGCTTTAAAAAAAATGCAATTTTACACTTCATGTGATGCCCTCACTTAAGTAGGAGAATCCCGGCACAGCCTCACATCAACTCATCGCAGAGTTTGCGCACAGGAAAGAAAAAAGTGTGAGAACTCACCATCACCTTGATGAATTCATAGAATCATAGAATGGTTTGTGTTGGAAGGGACCTTAAAGCTCATCCAGTTCCAACCCCCCTGCCAGCAGCAGGGACACCTTCCACTAGACCAGGTTGCTCAAAGCCTCATCCAGCCTGGCCTTCAACACTTCCAGGGAGGAGCAGCCACAGCTTCTCTGGCCAACCTGGGACACTGTCTCACTGCCCTCACAGTGAAGAACTTCTTCCTAATATCTCATCTAAACCTCCCCTCTTTCAGTTTAAACCCATTTCCCCTTGTTTTGTCATTAGTTGCCCTTATGAAAAGTCCCTCCCCAGCTTTCTTGTAGCCCCTTCGGGTACTGGGAGGCCACTATAAGATCTCCCTGGAGCCTTCTCTTCTCCAGGCTGAACAGCCCCAACTCTCTCAGCCTGTCTTCATAGGAGAGGTGCTCCAGCCCTGGGATCATCCTTGTGGCCCTTCTCTGGACTTGTTCTAACTGGTCTTATGTTGGGGGCTCCAGAACTGGACGCAGAATTAGCTGCTGAGGTGACACTGTTCCAAAAAGGGTTCTTGAGGAAATTTAGAGGCCTGAAACATACCTTATTGTTCTGCCTGGCACAACGTGGAACGGAAACTTTTACACCATTCTGCTGTTCAAACTCACAGGATGTCACACAGAGGCTACACCACTGGGATTTTTTTTTTCAGGGGAGGGAGATTTCAACTAGACTCACAGGGCAATTTCTGCAACTCACTTTTCCTAAGGAATCATATAATCATAGAATCAAGGAAAAGTCTTTTCTTCAGCACTGGGGGGGTACTGCACACCCAGCATTCGACTCAAGCTCTTGTTTCACCCAGAAATCGTTGCCATTTCCCATTGTTCTCAAAAGGAATGAGGCCACCCACTTGTTTTTTCCTGCCCAGGCTTTGCTGTCACTGCCACTGACAGGAGCCTGCACCCAATTTCTGGTCCTTCAAACCAACAACTTGTAGCCTCAGGTCATTGAGAAGAAGAGGCAGCCACCCTGAGAACCAGCACTTTTGTCCGAAGGGGAAGGGTGTTAATTTTTCCAACCACAGTCAAAGGAAACTTTAAAAATAAACAAAACATTAATCCTAACTATGGCTTTTTATTGGGGAGGGGGGGAAAGAGAAGGCAGCAGATCTATTCAACAGGGAAGGAGAAAACAGACTGTGTGAACATGTAATTTAGCACATAAATAAGATGGGATTGTGGACAGGGGAATAATTCACAGCCTGGGCAATGGACACCTGTGTAGAACAGCATGGAAGAGATCAGAGGCCACAGAGGAGCAGAACTGCTGGGAAAACATTGTGTCTGCCTTGGTTGGAATTAGAGCAGAGCAAAGTAAATTGGCAAAATGGTTATTCTAGTGCTAGACATTACAAAAGCCTGCTGGTACACTTCTTCAAATCATTAAAAGCAGGGATGTCAGGAACTTTTTTGAAAAAGGTCAACCTTCCTGGTGCTCACATCCTTAATTTTTTAGTTCTTAATTTTTTAAAAGGAAGTTCTCAGAAATCTACATCAGCATGGAATGGATGATATGGTGGAGTACTCCACCACTATGGTGGAGAACACATCACTCATCTGAGGCAGAAGACTTCAGCGTTGATATAAATTGTCCCAAAAAGCTGTCACTACAAGTTTAGAAAATTAATGTTTAAAAAAAGATATATTAAGATGTAACATACAAGAAAAAAAGACATCTTAATGGTTAGGAAACCTAACAACCTAACTCTGAAGTGACACTATGGGAGGGAAAATCTATTGGCTTCCCTGTGTGTTAGTTTTCCTTCTGCTTATGGTCCCAAATTAAATGAAACCAAAGATGCTATTACTGGTAGTAGTAATAATTTAGTAATAATAATAGCAATACTACTAGAAATATAATCTTTGGTTTCATTTAATTTGGGATCTATTGCTAGTATCTTTGCAATGTCAGGGGAACAAACTCTGGCTGGGATAGCTCAGACCCTCTTCTTTCAAAAAAAAAAAAGACATTTAATCCTAAAATCTTGGCTGAATGCCCTATCTCTCACAGGCAGACTTCAGCCACTCCAAAATACTTTCTGAAAAGTTGGTATAAGCAAAGGCCTCAGCATTTTTCCCCACTTGCCCCACATTTGTGATGGCCCTGTTGTCACCTTCTCAGAGATGGGCGCCTTCCAGCGCTGCTGTGACCCAGCAGAAGAGAGATGGTTTGGGATGCACTTGTGGGAAAGGTGTTTGTGGGCTGCAGACTGAGAAAAAGCTACTGAAAGGCAAGAGTGCCTCTTGTCAGATGTTCTTCTAGTTTCTCCTTAGTGCTGTTACGCTGCTGTTTAAGGAATCTCACTGTGTCTGAAGTGGTTAGCCACAGCTAAAGCTGGGAAACCAGTAGGAAATGCTCCTCAGATCCAGGCCACGTACAGGGAGAGCTGGGAGCCAAGTGCACAGGTGCATTTCGCTGGGAGAAATGTAAATGCATCCTTGAGATACTGTTGTGGTGGAGCTTCACTGATGGAGGGACAGAAGGAGTGTTTAGGGAAGATGGTAATGAAATGATGGAGAGCCAGCAAAGCACTTGCTACCTCAAGGGGAAAAAAAAAAACCCCAAACAAAGACAAACTTAAAGGAAAAAAGGGTTCTCCCAGCTGAACACTGGAAGGAGGGACAAGGCTACGTGGAATGTTCATGGTTTGATTTTTATCACATTCAGCCAAACTGGGCTTCATGTATTCTGTCTGCAGGTACCCAGGACTGCACAGTCCCATCAGTGCCTCCACGTGGTGGAAACAAACCTCTGCTGACAGGCTGCTCTGGTGAAGAGAGAAACAGGATTTTGTCAAGTGGTCCTGGGTAGGGTGAGCTTGGGGAACAGAAAGTCTCTCTGGAGCTGCTCAGAGCTGCTGGTGGGGTCACAAAACCTGCACCCCCTCTTCTCCGCTGAACCCATGGCTGCTGTCACTAGCCAAGCTGCACCCATGGGGAGTTAAGAGCCCTCTTTGCTCTTCCCAGACAGGTTATCCCATCAAGTGCACTTAGGACAACCTGTGGTAGACCCAGATATGCACATTTCAGGGTTTCCACTCATTAGCTCCAGCATGACTCGATTCAAACCTATTTAAGAGAACTTAAGTATTCCAATAGCACACTCACCACGCAAAGAGTAATGAGTTCTGGCCAGTTTTAATCACGAATTCAATTAATGTTAGGCTCCCAGCAGGCACATTAACCTCCTCCTTATAAAAATGCAGACAGTATTACTGTCAGAGAGATCTTTTTTTCCCCTCATGCATTTCCTCCAGCATGCAGGATGTCCCTTGGAGCAGTCACTGATATTTGGAAGTACCTCGTTGGGGATGCTGTGTATCAAGCTCCAGAGGAGCTCACAGGCTGTGAATTCACACCTCAGCCCAGATCAATCTGAAAGTGCAAGACAGTAAACCTAATTCTGTAAAAACACACGTGTAAAGTACATGACCAGTAAGCACTTCATGACCACTGCACAAAGACATCAACCACATCCACTTTGCTTGGCCTCTAAGAAATAAGCAGGTAACTCTTCCCAGGGCTCTGAAGCAGTTTTTTCACAGGAATCACAGTCCTGCAGTGCTTTAGGATCCCTTTGCTCTGCATAAATTTCAGTCTGTAACAGATAAGAGCATTTCCTCCACTTGCTGCAAGGTAACAGAGACCACTTTATGAAGTTCAACAAAATGACTTTTACTCCCTCTGAACACACAGGCAGATGCAGTAACACTGACTTTTTAATTTATTTTTTTTCTTTTTAAAAGGTCCTGTAAAGTCAAAACAGCAGCTCAGGACTTAAGAGAGCTACTGATCTAAGTTCGTCCTCCTTTGAGCAGGCTGTTGGAGCACCTGACCAGAGCTCCCTTCTGAGCTCTATCATTGTATGAAGATTGAATCACAGACATCTCCATCATAAGGAGATACAAAGGGACTTACAGAACAATCTTGCTCCCCGTGATCTCTTTATTTCTATGTCTGGAGAGGAAAGGAGGCAGAGAGGAAGCCAAGGGAGAAAGAAGTGAGGAAGTCTTGCACCACCTTTTTCAGATGGGCTGAGGGAAAGGATGAATTTGAACCGTGCCAAAAGCCTGAGAACTCAGGTACTCAGGTGTAAGAAGGGATATAGGCTATAAATGCCCCAACTAGCCTGGAAACCCCACACGTGAGGCATTTCATCAGCTCAGTCAGGCACCACCAGTTTGCTGGTACTTCCTATCCTGCATCTCAGCCTGGGCCAAGTGGTACATACACAGAGAGATGTTTTCCTGGACTTTCTGAATTACTTTCATTTTTTGGTCAGATCAGGTTTGTTTTGGTTTTTTTTTAGAGGTCCCCAACACCTGAATAACAGAATTTCCTCAGAAGTAACCAGGAACAATGGCTGGTTCTGCACAAGCCTTCAGAAGCCCCAAGAACTCCCATCAGCAGCACTTTATGGTTTGTGTCCAAGAAAGCAGCAATTCCACTTGAGGTAATCTGTGGTAATCAAGTCACCCCAAGTTCCCAGAAAAATAAAAACAGAGGAAGAGGTTTGCACCCATCCCTGCAGGTCAAAGCCATGGAGTTCATAAAGCATGGGAAACAACAGTGCTTTACTCTGGACAGAGATGAAGAATCCCAGAATTGCCTGGATTGGAAAAGACTTTTAAGCTCATCGAGTCCAACCATGAACCCAACACTGACCAGTCCCTGACTAACCCATGTCCCTCAGCACTATGTCTACACGACTCTTCAATCCCTCCAGGGATGGGGACTCCACCACTGCCCTGGGCAACCCCTTCCAATGCCTCAGAACCCTTTCAGCAAAGAAATTCTTCCTCACATCCCATCTAAGGATGTTTTACTCTTGTGCCAGCAGCCAGTTTAAGAGAACATGCTCCCAGCATCAGGAGTTTTGTCTCAATTGACTGAAGAGGGAAAGGGCAAGAGGATGTTACCACTGCCATGCCATCTGCTACGCTTTGTACTCCTTCCTCCCTGCCATCCACTGCCCTGGGTAAAGAGTCACTTGAAATTAAACCCGCAAATTCTGCAGTGTACACATTGTCCTCGGTGGCAACATGAAAATGGACTCAGATGTGGTAGTCAAACAACAAAAACAATAGCCAGATCTACAAGAAGAGAGAGGAGTCAGCCCAAGCTGCCCTCCCCGTGCCATACCCACCTACCCAGAGGGTGAGTAGATCTGCTTTGCAAAGCACTCCAGCTCTGAGTGATGGCAAAGAGCACCATCTGCAAAACAAAAAGAGCGCTGTCTACAGCGTCCCGGCACCACGGCTTCTGCGGGTCATCTCCATGAGAGGTGAGATCCTAGTGCATGATATCCAGTGCACCTCTGCTTGAAAGCTGCTACCAACCAAACCCAAGGCTTTTTGAAGACCACTATCATAGAATCATAGGATGTTGTGAGCTGGAAGGGACCCACAAGGATCATCGAGTCCAACTCTTGCCCTCGCATAGGACATCTCCACTTGAACTGTTTGTTGGTCAGACTCTGCATAATACTGTTGTTTGAAGCAATTTTCAAGAGTAAAACCAGAAAGATCAGTAAGATTGGTACGGCCTGCACAGGTCCTTTGATACACCCTTCCCCAGCAACAGTTGCAAACATCCCCTTCCCACAAAACCATGACCTCCTTGCTTCTCAAGGCTGTACACAATGGCCCAGACCACGCTCGTCTTGAGACTTAACCACGGCAAACACAAGTTTGGACAAGAACGTTCTGTTTGGTGCTGGGATCATAAGTAGTGTCCATCCAGATATCAAGTTTATGTTCACGGCAGTAAGAAGAGGAGTTCCATCATAAAGATTTTTGCTTTCCAAGACTGTTTTTCCCCCCCCGGCTTCACTGTCATCCAGATCACCTAAAAATCCAGATCTAAGCAGAAAAATCTCACTCTGATTTTTGAACTTTCCATTCTTTCCTTCAAGACATTTGTCTCCCTACCTATCTGTCCACTGTACCACTGCATCTTTTTGGAGTGACAACTCCAGCCTCAGCCCAGGTCTAGCATTTTCTCTCATTCAGTAGCAAACAACTGTAACAGCTGGAATTCTTACAGAAAAATGAGATCCTATGCAGAACTTTTTAAGAACTTCAGTGTCAGAACAGCTGCTATCCATGTGAAGACTCAAATGGAGCAAAAGTGGTGCAGCAACCAGATCTGTCCAGCTAGGTCATTCTTGCTCCTGGACTTCACGCACAACTGAAAATCCCAGACATCCAGGCCAACAAACCAGTTAATTCCCACACTACTTTACTCTTCTATGAAAGCCTTCTTGACAACCACTTCCAAAATCCACCCCTGAAAGCAAGATTGGACCAAACAAGGGACAGACATCAGTATGAAGCCATGTCCCATTCTGGTGACTCACCACAGCATGAGGCACTTTCCCTCTGCCTCAGGAGGCTGCAAGTGACCTACATTTTGCAAGTATATACTAATATTTGAAGCACAGCATCATGGTTAAACACGTTCCCTTACTGTTTGCAGTTATCAAACCAGAGCCAGCCCCAACTCCTGGTTTAGTCCTGACTTGTTTTTTGGGCTCTGCTCCCCTAAGCCCCGGTGCCGGCAGAGGGAGAGCAAGCACACGTGTGATTTCTGTGTTGGGAGCTGCAGCAACTCACTCCATGTTCCTCCTCACACGGTAAAGCTGACACTACCAATCACAGCTACCACAGACAATTCGTTCAAGTGAAGCCCAGAAATAAAACAAAACCAAAAAAAAAGCACCTTTTTCAATGTCTGTCAAGTGGGAAAGGACAAAAAAACCCCAAACAGAATCAAATTTTACCTTGGGGATAATGCAAAGCATTTTGCAAATTTCGAACATAAAGTAAAAAATATATATATATATGGAGTGAGACCTGTCAGCATCTGTAAGAGTGGATAAATAGGATCATCCTCATCATTTGTCCTCATTCCTCCACACACACATCCTTGTTTTAGTCCCTTTCATTCAATCTGACTCCAGCAGATTCTCATCACAATGAGCACAAGCACACCCTTTACGGAAGGGGTTGTGGCATTTTGATTCATTTTTCTGTCACACAAAACAACAAGGAGTGTTTGATGGCCTCTCTCTGGAAGACAAGAGCCCCAAAAGGGAAGGCAGAAGAGAACTGGACTCACCTCATCCAGTTTGCTTTGGTTTCATCCGTCCCATCAATGGATTTGTAGCGATTGTTCTTATCAACGATCTGCACAACAAGAGAATGGATGCAGCATGTCAACTAGCTGGTCCAGACAGAAGGTCTGCAACTCTCAAATCACTTAGTTCCAGCCTATAAGTCAGGATATGAAACTCTAGGCCATGAATCTCAGCTCTCCTAATACTACAGTGATGTGCAGAGGCCACTCAGAATTGACTCAGAGGCACAAATATCCGTACCGCAGAACTATGGCTGCAGCTGACAAACCTGTGAACAGGCCTGAGATATAAAAGATTAACTTCCCTTTCAGGACAGGGCTGAGACACCCATTCATTTTACAGACAGAAAAGTGTGAGCAGCACTTCATATCAGCACCTCTCAATTTTTTTTCCCCACCTATAACTCAAGTCCCACACCTCATTTCTCATAAAAACCAGTATCTGTTGATCTAGTGACATCACTGTCTCACAGGTTAACCATGGACTGCAGTACTAGGGGAAAAAAGATGAGTTTTAGTGCTGGAGTCTGCGTGTAGATCAGTTCCTGATGGACTAAATCTCTCTCCTGGCCTCTTGAGCTACCTGCTCTGCTCAAGTGGGCTGGGAAGGAGTGCTGCAGGCTCATGAGAGACCTCTGCAATCTCTAGATACAATCCTTCCTCTGTTGTCAAAATGATGAGCAGAGCAGAAAAAGGTACTGGAGGAGCACTAGAAGTTGTGTGGGGATGGAAGAACATGGCAAGGGGGAGAGAAGAAGCAAGCTCTGCTTCCTACAGCTGTGAAATGAACTGGGGTCTCACGGCACCTGGTCTCCTTTCATGTATCTACACCCTTAAGCCACTAATAATGATGGCTTGTCAATGTCTGCCTACTGCTCATGTAGGTCAGAAGATCTACAGAGCAGGGGGAAGACTAAGGTTTGGTTCCAAAGGCCCACGAGTCCCCCACCTCCGACCTGCATGACTGGGACATCACTTCCCTGGGGAGACACATCACTCACCAGCCACGAGAAGAATCCTGCAGACTTGTCCTGGCTAGAGATCTGCCCCTCGTACGGCCCGAAGATGTGACCTTTGGGGATCACCTCGTTCATACAGCGCACGTCGTTCTCCCCGTTGGGTTCTTTCACCACCTCCATTCCAGGCGGGATGGTCAGAGCTGCCCGGTCAGGGATGCCCACGGGCACCGGGGTGTCGGACACGAACACTGGGGGACCGTGGTTTGGGCACTCGTCCACAAAGTACTCCTGGCAGGACTCGCAGACTGTGGGTGCGAGGGGAGCAGGGGTTAGGCTGGGCAGACGTGATGTCCATCCAGGATCATGCAGCTCCCTGTCCTCACCCTGGCCCATTGAGCCCCTTCCCCAAAGCCTCGTCTCCACGCATGCAGAGGCTTTGCTGGCATCACACTCTCAGCAAGGGCTCTGTCCCAACCCACGCCTGTGCTCATGTGAGCCCTGGTGCCCTACACAGATCATAGAACCACAGAATGGTTTGGGTTGGAAGGGACCTTAAAGATCATCCAGTTCCAACCCCCCTGCCAGCAGCAGGGACACCTTCCACTAGACCAGGTTGCTCAAAGCCTCATCCAACCTGGCCTTCAACACTTCCAGGGAGGAGCAGCCACAGCTTCTCTGGGCAACCTGGGCCAGTGTCTGACCACCCTCACAGTGAAGAACTTCTTCCTAATATCTAATCTAATCCTCCCCTCTTTCAGTTTAAACCCATTTCCCCTTGTTTTGTCATTAACTGCCCTTATGAAAAGTCCCTCCCCAGCTTTCTTGTAGCCCCTTCAGGTACTGGGAGGCCACTAGAAGGTCTCCCCGGAGCCTTCTCTTCTCCAGGCTGAACAGCCCCAACTCTCTCAGTCTGTCCTCACAGGAGAGGGGCTCCAGCCCTCACATCATCCTCGTGGCCTCCTCTGGACTTGTTCTAGCTGTTCCATGTCTCTCTTGTGTTAGGGGCTCCAGAACTGGACACAGATCTGTCACCAGCAGCTATGGGGACAGGCTCTGTCACCATCTGCAGACAAGGGGCTGGGGGCTCCTTGACCACCCTTGGTTAGCAGCAACATCCTCAAGCCGAAAGGTTCCATTCCCCACACACCAGGGGAGAATTAAAACAAACACCCTTGAAAACAAATGCCCTCATCATACAGCCTTCATTCTGTGCTTGGAGAGAGACAGCGTCCCTGGGCACTCGTCCTGTGACCAGAAGGGATTCAGGTCCACCATTTGTTATTTTGTAGGTATGCCAACGTAACTGGCACCAGTTTTCTTTCCCAGAATAGGAGGGGAAAGAGCTGTTGTCCACACAACGCTCCCTTCACCATTTCTGAATTGAAGCCTTTGGGTTTTGCAGGCTCTTAGGGTTTTCCCATGTGCCTTTTCATGTCTCCAGCATGCTCACCAGCTACTTCCCTGCCTCTTGCATAGTGCCATGATGGACAAGCTGCTTTTGTGCAACAGCTTCCCTATCCAGTGTGCCAATCTTTTCAGGAAAGCATGCAAATCTGTCCCTGGCTTTTTTCTTTCCAGCTTCCCACCCCAAAACGCCAAGGTGTCAGAAAGACCAAAGTCTATACAAGCGTCAGCTTTGCTTTTCCCTCACTCACAAGACACTTACACCAGAAATCCACTTGCTGAAAGCTCTTGGTTACAATCAAATCCCGTTTCCCTTTCAGTTTCTTGGGCTCCACCTCCATGGACTGTGTGTCAGGCCTTCCAGAGCTGGGGAGAGAACAACAGAAAGATGATGTTAACCTACCAAGACGTTGGGACTGCACACACAGAGGAGCAGAAGCAACGGGGCCTGACCAAGTCTCGTAGTCCCCACACCTCCAGCAGAGAAATGATGCAACTTGCCATCCAACCTGCCAAAAGCTGGTACCTGAGATGGCTTAAGGTTCAAGCCTACAGCAGGTAGTGGCTTCCATGCATGGCACACACCTGGCACGTCCCACACAAGTGACAGAGGGGACTCCCACCAGCACAGAGGTAGCACCACTCTGCTACAGCCCAGGAAACGTGCTGCCCTTGTCACACACCTCAAGACAGAGCTCACAAGGGAAGGTTTTAATAACTTTGAGAAGTTCTACTATATCCCTCAAAACCAACTTTAAGCTGGGGGGCAGATGGAGAGAAGGGGGTGAGAGTACTTTGGAGCGAAGCTCAGCTGCTTACCAAGGCTGTCCGTACTCCTGGTCCCGGCGCGGAGAGCAGACCTCTGTTTTTATCGTCACCATCTCCCCTAAGGAAGCTTGAGTCTGGATCAAACAGTCCTTCAAGTTTTCACTCATGTTCTGAAAAAGAATGAAGGAAGGGAGGAGAAAAATGAGCTGCTGGAAAATCACAACCTTCCTCCCCCAAGGCCAGGATGCAGCCAGCAGAGCAGGCTCCTTCCCAGCACCACACATCAGGGCATCTACATGCACACGTAGGTGGAAACCCCTTCCCATGCTGGAGAGGAAAGAGCAGTTCAGTCCCAGGTCAGGTGAAGAGTGTGAGACACCACGGAGCAACCTCAGGCACAGGGAATCTGGAGTGGGTGCTCCACAGCACCCACTAAAAATGTTGCACATGGAATTTCAGACTGATGGGTGGGATGTGTTATGGGAACATGGAGCACCACTACCTCACAGCAGGTCTTTGGGGACAGAATGACCAAGAAAGAGGAATGTAAGTCATGGCATGAACCAGGATCTGTCTATGAGTATAATATATGCTGGTCTCCATCTGGGAACAGAGCGTGGTGACCACACTCCTGCAGATGGAGCTTTCTGTGTGCTCCAGACACCTCTGACAAACAGTAAATGACTACATCGCCCTGTCAGACTCCACCAAAATGCTCCAGTCATGCTCTCAATCATCCTGTCCCTTGCCATGACCGGAGCTGAGCTACCACCACCAGGAACCACTTAATGATGTCTAAGGACAGCTAAGATCCAAAACAACCAAC
>NW_010326807.1:0-16641 GCF_000700745.2 Antrostomus carolinensis | reverse complement strand
AAGAAAATACTGATGAGGCAAATTATGATGATTCAGAATTAGTTTCATTAATATTTTTGGAAGGGCCACTAAGATTCAGAGCATCCCAGCCTGAGACAAGGAATAAAGCAGAGCACCATTCATCTCTTCATTGCATTTGTCTCAGGACTTCCTCCAAGGCACACCGACTGGCAGCTCTCACACACCACACCAGATCGGACAGACTTCACAGCTGCTCCCACCAAAGTCCCCTGCGACCCCCCTTTCCACATCTGCTGCCTGATGCCACGTTCTGCCACGCTGCATACGCGCAGCGCCCGATGGAGGGGCCTCAGCAGTGATCAGACACCTTCTGTCAGGGGAGCTGGTGGAAGATCCCATCCCCATGGTGACTGGGCATCTCAAAATTCACATTCTGAGGTCAAAAACCCCTGAAGACAGGAATTTTCTTACTCCACACATGCTTGTACAGCAGTGAGCACCAAGGAAGCCTGGTCTGCATTCATGCCCTGTTTCCAGCAAGAAGGAATGTTATTCCCACCCACTGCAGCTCCTCTTTGTGCCAGGGGACAAATGATTAATTTCTCCAGCCCAACTTCTCACATGCCAATGTGCAGCCTGAAAGACCTTTATCGAGCCTGTATCAAGGAAACACTAGTTAATATGTAGTCTTATGTTGGCTCCCAACAGCAGAAGGACATGGACCTACTGGAGTGAGTCCAGAGGAGGCCACGAGGATGATGCGAGGGCTGGAGCAGCTCTGCTGTGAGGACAGGCTGAGAGAGTTGGGACTGTTCAGCCTGGAGAAGAGAAGGCTCTGGGGAGATCTTCTAGAGGCCTTCCAGTACCTGAAGGGGCTCCAGGAAGGCTGGGGAGGGACTTTGGCCAAGGGCAGGGAGTGACAGAACAAGAGGTGATGGCTTGAAACTGGAAGAGGGGAGATGGAGATGAGATATTAGGAAGAAATTCTTTCCTGTAAGACACCGGTCCAGGTTGGCCAGAGAAGCTGTGGCTGCTCCTCCCTGGAAGTGTTGAAGGCCAGGCTGGATGAGGCTTTGAGCAGCCTGGTCTAGTGGAAGGTGTCCCTGCTGCTGGCAGGGGGGTTGGAACTGGATGATCTTTAAGGTCCCTTCCAACCGAAACCATTCTGTGATTCTATAACTCAGGAGGGAAAAAGCAGCAGCTGGAGGATGGGGAAAATGTTAAAAAACAAGAAGAAAAGCGTGCTGTTCCAGAGCTGGTCAGCTGTGGGGCTGCACTGGTGCAGGACAGGTGGATGCTGGTTGTGGGGCAGATGCTCCTGGTCAGAAGACTCACCCGCTTTGGAACATGCTTTGGAAGCTTTCCCGACAGGGCACCTGGAGTTAAAACATCCACAACCCCCAGGGCTTCAGTAGGAAGAGATGCAGACATCTGTCTGTGAAGAGACAATGGCTTTTCCTTTCCCATTTTTCCCTCATGGAGATTCCTCCCTTAAGGAGCAAGAGAGACCCTGTGATGGCACAGGGTGACCTCCTGCCATCACGCTGCCTTCACTGAACTCGTGCTTCAATTACAGCACATTTCCAACAAGAAAAAAAAAAGGGAAGAAATCCAGTGTTTGTTTTACACACGGACCTCCTCGTTTTACTGTACGGCACATTCTGCAGCCTTCCCCTCTCATGGTCCTCCCTGAACTCCCTCCAACTTATCAGCAACATTCCTGGGCAGCAGCGGCCGCAGCTCTCCTGCGCTGACGGGAGCAGCGCCTTGCACCGAGATAACACCCTCCCTGCCCCTGCTCACCAGTTCCACCTTTGTCTCCAAGTCCTGCATTTACTTCCTGGCCACCCTGCCTGTGCTGGATGAATCAACGTGTCTCCTTAAGAGCCTGAGCTCCTGCGACAGCTCCCAGGCCATTCACACAACCCCGTGTTGTCCTGCCCAGCACACGTGTGACCACAACTCCACTGCTAACTTGCCCAGACTTCATGTTACCCACAAACAGAATCCAAATTAACTTTGTGTTTTCTTCCAGGACACTTAGAATCACAGAATCATTTAGGCTGGAAAACACCTTTAAGATCATCCAAGTCCAACCATAAATTTAACACTGATGAGTCCATCACTAAACCATGTCCCTGAGCACCTCATCTACATGTCTTTTAAATCCCACCAGGGATGGTGACTCCACCACTTCCCTGGGCAGCCTGTTCCAATGTCTGACCACTCTTTCAGTGAAGCAATTTTTTGTAATTTCCAACCTAAACCTCCCCTGGTGCAACTTGAGGTCATTTCCTCTCCTCTTACCACTTGTTACTTGAGAGAAGAAACTGACAGCCACCTCTTGACTAGCATCAAGCCAAAAAACCAATTCCCAGGTAACATAACTAGAAATACAGTTTCAGCAACGACTCTCCTTTGGTTGTCACACTGTGATCTTTTATTTAGTCAGGTTTTCATTTATTCACAGACTGGTTTGGGTGGGAAGGGACCTTTCAAGGTCCATCTAGTCCAACCCCCCTGCAGTGAGCAGGGACATCTTCAACCAGATCAGGTTGCTCAGAGCCCCGTCCAACCTCACCTTGAATGTCTCCAGGGATGGGGCTTCTACCACCTCTCTGGGCAACCTGGGCCAGGGTTTCACCACCCTCAGCATAAAAAAATTCTTCCTTATATCTAATCTAAATCTCCCCTCTTTTAGTGTAAAACCATCACCCCTTGTCCTATCGCTACAGGCCCTGCTGAAAAGTCTGTCCCCTTCTTTCTTGTAGGTCCCCTTCAAGTATTGAAGGTGCAATAAGGTCTCCCTGGAGCCTTCTCTTCTCCAGACTGAACAACCCCAACTCTCTCAGCCTGTCCTCACAGCAGAGCTGCTCCATCCCTCTGATCATTTCTGTGGCCTCCTCTGGACACACTCCAACAGCGTGTGACACACTGAATCATTCTACCAGCTTATTCCGATGACCTGTGACACAACTTCCATGCATTAAACATGTAGGTCATACCAACGCTTTTACCTTTATCAAGCAAAATTCAAGCAACATCAGAAAAATCACATCACGTCAGAAAAGACTTATTTTGTAATAATCAATCTGTACAGATTTTTTTTTAATTGAGACCCCCTTAAATCACCACCCATCCAATCCCTACCAGCTCTTCCATTATTTTACTGGAAGCCAACAGCAGACTGCAGGTAGCCTAGTAGTCTAGTTTGCCCAGATTAGACTCGATATTAGCTTATTGTTTATGACTAACACACAACATTTTTTTCAGTCTAACTCATTACTTTGTTTTGCTTTGTTTTTTAAATATTCCCATTTATAGAGCACTGCTCAGTCAGCCCTTTTAAAACCCCTGGATGTAAGTTAGCCAGAACAGTAAACTCCAACCTGGAGCTGCTGCTCGGTGACTTCCCAAGCTACTGCTACAAGAGAGCATCACGCTGCTGCTGTAACTGGTACCAGTATCTAACTTTTCCATCAGCTACAGGAAAGAAACATCCAACATTTCTCCAGTTCCAGGCGTCAGTAGAGGACTTTGCTTTTAGGACTCTGATGTATTTAAAGCTGATTTAATTCTTCCTACTTTCACTGCCTATCGGTTTCTCTTTCTTGCCCTTTCTCCTTCCCTTTCAGTCTCTTCCACAACTCCAAGAGCAGAGTTCACATTCTGCACTTTTCACTCTGTCCACTTCCTTGTTTTCTGGGGCTTTTGGGGGCAATTTTTATAGTTGTGTTTGTTCTACCACCTAAATATAAAGATCTGCTGAAGATTTTGGATGATATGGAGAAGCACCATGCAAGTAGAAGCAGAGCAGGCTCCTTGGTTACTGCTGAAGGTATTCCCAAGGGTACTCGACCTCCAATGTGGATGTCCCTAGGTCCATCAGGGCAGTCAGTCCTTCAAATGTCCATCTGCAGCGTGTCAAAGAGGACAACCTTTAGGAGACAGGGATGCTGTGAAGATCCAGGTTCTGTTTGCACACAACACCAACTCCTTCAGACAGCAAAGGCGGCCGTGGTACGAGGCAGAATGGCTCTTGGCAGACCCAGGACATTAGTGTGACCACTACAAATCCCAAGAGGCATCCCCAAGTTCACAGGCAGTGCTACATAACCCCTTCCATTTTGTTTACAAAGTAAGCAAGGACCTGTCACATTTCTACATGACACATAAGTGGGTTTACCATGTTGCTCCCAATGAGGGAAGTAGAAAACACAGGAACATCTGAGCTGTTAATCTCTAACGCAGGAAAAAAACCCCCATCCAAATGGGGTTAAGCATGAACAAACCTGTGAATTCCTGTCCTCAAGTATGCTGCCTTTATCGCTGCCCCTCTTGTAGTTATTAGTTAACAGCCACAGACTCTTATCTGCATGGATCAGCCTCCAAAACAGAGCTTTAATTTTACATTTTACTGGCACGTTTCCCAGATGGGGACATTCTTGCATGTGAAACAGTCGTATAGGAATCCATCCCCTCCTCAGCACACAGCTCCTTCACTCAGTTTCTCACTGCTGGCCTTCTGGAGGTCATCCCCTCTTCTTTTAAGAACAATCTTGCATAGCTTGTACCACATTTTAAAGTGCAGAGCCATGGTGAAAGATGGACTTGAATTCATATCCTTTTTCTACAGTTGCATATTATTACCAGAAATAGTTATCCAGAACAGTCAGCTACTGATGAGCTGAGAAGGAGGAATAAAGCACAGCATTCAAAGCTTGGAGCTCACCCCCAAACAGCCACAAAAGACCCAGGATGACTGTTTTCCCCAAGGTAAATTCACTTACCAAGGTCCTCGGCCATACCAACCATTTCAGGTGACTTTATGAAGTACCAGCTGGTTACGCAGCTCACAAAGCCAACACAAACATTGAGAGATCCCACAAAATAAGAGGGAGAAGCAGTTTGCTCGGAGAAAGACCACTGTCCACAGACAGACACCAACCCCATGCTCCACTGGGAATATTGCTTTCGCCTTGACAGTTTCCACAGAAGTGGCTTAACTTTCCTCCCCGTGACACGACGTTCCTGTGGGTGAAGCTGTCCTTCACCTGGAAGCACAGCAGCATCCCAGCATGGTGAAGGTTGGTGGCAGGGTAAGACCTGATGACCTGTCTCCCAGCTTGATGTGAGGCCAGGGTTCTTCTCCAGTAGCTGCAGAGCGGGGCTGAATGCAGCCCACACTGCTGGAGACAAGCTGGGGCAGTCACAAATTCAAACTTAATTAGTGAAAACTATAGAGCATGGATGATGTAGGATTAGAGCAGCACGGGCTGTGACCAGGACCTGTTTAAATCATTGCCACTTACTCCACTACACTTGGTAGCCATAAATTCACCAGAAGAGAAGCATGAAACATTTTCTTTGAGTTTTGAATTCTGAAAACACTAAAGAAGGTTAAGACTACAAGAAAGATACCTGGAAGCATCACTAGTTTTGTTGCAGCGTTGTGAAGAAGCTTCAAAACCACAAGACTCAAACCCATTTTACAGCGAGGAGGGCTGAGCGTCCCCAGTGCTTTCAATGACTTGCTCAAGACCAGCAACTGACATGACAAACAGCATCAGGGTGAGATGACACCAAATTCCCAGCATCATCCTGACTGCAGACAGGCTGGGGACAGGGAAATTCCCATTTGTCAACCTGGAACTCCTCCTGTTGTTTCAAGTGGATACAAGATGCCAAAACATGTCATCAAAACCTGATGTGATCTACGTCATGACAGACGTGTTTCAGAGGGGGGAGAAGGTAAAGAACCTCTGAAATAGCAATAGTAATTAATCACAGACAGGTTTGGGTTGGAAGGGACCTTAAAGCTCATCCAGTTCCACCCCCCCTGCTAGCAGCAGGGACACCTTCCACTAGACCAGGTTGCTCAACGCCTCACCCACCCTGGCCTTCAACACTTCCAGGGAGAAGCAGCCACACCTTCTCTGGGCAACCTGGGTCAGTGTCTCACCACCCTCACACCAAAGAATTTCTTCCTCAGACCTCTAATCTTCTAATAAAATTTCCCCTCTTCCAGTTTCAAGCCATCACCCCTTGTTCTGTCACTCCCTGCCCTTGGCCAAAGTCCCTCCCCAGCCTTCCTGGAGCCCCTTCAGGTACTGGGAGGCCACCAGAAGGTCTCCCCAGAGCCTTCTCTTCTCCAGGCTGAACAGCCCCAACTCTCTCAGCCTGTCCTCACAGCAGAGCTGCTCCAGCCCTCGCATCATCCTGGTGGCCTCCTCTGGACTCGCTCCAGTAGGTCCATGTCCTTCTGCTGTTGGTGGCCCCAGAACTGGATGCAGCACTGCAGGTGGGGTCTCAGGAGAGTGGAGTAGAGGAGGAGAATCACATCCCTTGACCTGTTGTCCACGCTAGCAGTTCAATCCCTGAACTAGCCTTAAATTTGTCTCATGGTGGCTTCCAGTGAAGGTGGAAAATGCTGCTGACTTTAGAGGATTTGACACAAAATTCTGTATTATGGTCAGCTGGGAGCAGTTGCCCTCTGTTGATCTCAGAGTAGGAAGTTAGTGTCATGGATCAGCACAAGCCTCTGCAACCCGGGGATTACTTGATGCAACTTCTCCACGTTAAATGATGAGTAAGGACTCAACACAGCGGGATGCTGACGATGTAAAGCTCCCAGGCAGCCTCAGAAGCCTCTGAAAGCGTGCGGCACACCACGAAGCCAAGGCAGCTCCTTACTGCAGCTGAAAGAATATGTAAGTGACTTGTTTTTTTAAAACATATTAAAAATAATTCCCTTAAACTGGAAGCTTCTCATTTTTGCTATATTCAGCTCCCTGCTTTGCTCTCACAGATTCACAGTTTAAGGGTAGAAAGGAGAATTAGGTCAAGTTGACTGATCCTCTGCACATCACACGCCCTTACCTTTAGCCTACAAATAGGATCAAATCCCCATCCGCGTCTAGCAAGGGGAAGAGAAGCCAACACTCACTCCACCAGAAGTTATTTCAATTGTTAATCCCCACCATGGACAAGCTATACCTGAATCTCTCTAGTTTTGGGCACCAGTCAGCAGTTTGTTCAAAGGGTCCTGCAACCTGGTGGGAAAGGCTGAAATATCCAGCACGTTGGGACGTTGCTTTGAGCAAATGGAAAGAATTGCTTCCCAGCTTCATGTCTGTAACAAACCTCACCATCTTTGGTCAGGACTGCCAGTTGGACTTCTTTGCCTTTGGCTTCTTCAACATAAATATATACCTACATTTATAAAGTTAAAACAAACAGACACAAAACCCCAGCACTAAACCAGGATGCTATTCCACCAATATTTTTCTCCCCAAGGAGAGAATAAGAGTACAACCATGTGGCAGATGGAAGCCTTGGTCTTCAGGGCACTACAGGAAGGTATTTGGATAGCAATAGTGATAAGTACTGAACAAAAACACATACACAGCAGAGCCCTGGCTATGTACCCCAAGTGCAGTATCTTCCCAGCTTTCCAACAATTTTTGTCATTCTTCTCTGTACCTCCTCCAATTTTCTCTACATTACTTCAAGCTGCTGGCACCAGAAAGCCACGCTGATGTAAGACTGAGTCTGAAGTAAATACAAGGGTGACAGACTTAAAACAACCTCCTCACCCCGATTCATTACCTCTCCATTTATCTGTCCAAAATCATGGTTGTCTTTTCCAGCTAGGACCTGGCACATAAAGCTCTCCAGAGCTGCTTGCCCACTCCGACCTCAATGTTCTCACACGGGACTGGTGGGGACACAGCCCCCCTTTGCAGATCACATTCAGGACATGCCTTTCCAGGTTCCTAACTGTCCACTTAAGATGATTTTGTTACAAGGGCACCATTTACCAAACAAACTGCATTACTCTGTCCTGCCTTTATCAATAGTGACAATTCACCAAACTTGCTTCATCTCCACGTTTTGCCAGTGGTGAGTCAGACCTTCTTCTGCATCACTGAGTAAGTGTCAGGCAAAATTGGCTTCACGTTTCCCCTCATTTCAAGGGAAGGGTCATCGAGTCTACTTCTATGAAAACACAGTGTCCACGTATCATGTTGCAAAGACTCTTCTGTAAAATGATCAAGCTCCAGCTTAAAATAGATGGATGATTTGCTCCCCTCATCTAAGGCGGCAACGCCAGAGCCTTGATCTTTTGATGCTGAAAAACGATTTTCTAACTTAATCTTAAATTTAATCCACAAAGAGCTGATTTATTAGTGTGCTAATAATGTCCTTTAGCTTTGAGTATCCTACATCCTCCTTACTGTTTAGACTGCCACTTCACTTGATTTTATTGGATGCTGACTCTCTATCAATCACTACCTTCACCTCCTAAGCCACTCGTATGTTATCGATATTTTTTGGCAAAAGATATTAATTGGGTTCTCCTGCACTGAGTTAAATGCCTTATATACCTAAGTACCTCACATCTACAGATCTTTAAACCAGTGGTAAACTTCTCAAAGAGCAAAATCAGAACTGTTGGAGAAGTACAGGACACTTTTCATCGCATCAAGTGGTGGAGTCACCATCCCTGGAGGTATTTAAAAGCCGTGTAGATGGGGTGCTTAGGGACATGGTGTAGAGGTGGGCTCGGCAGTGTTAGGTTTACAGTTGGACTTGATGATCTTAAAGGTCTTTTCCAACCAAAACAATTATAGGATTCTATGATCAAGTTTCAAGCATTAATTACTTTATTTACCCAGGATTGGTGTCATGCTATCCAACCTATCATTTCCTAGGCCATCCACGCAGTGATTTTTAGACCTGTCCCAACACGATCACTCTTCCAATCTCTTGGATTTGGTGTGATCACAGAATCCCAGAATTGCCTGGATTGGAAAAGATCTTTAAGATCATGGAGTCCAATCATGAACCCAACACTGACAAGTCCCCGACTAACCCATGTCCCTCAGCACTATCTCTACATGACTCCTCAATCCCTCCAGGGATGGGGACTCCACCACTGCCCTGGGCAACCCCTTCCAATGCCTCAGAACCCTTTCAGCAAAGAAATTCTTCCTCACATCCCATCTCAACTGCCCTTGGTGCAACTTGAGGCCATTTCCTCTTGTCCTGTTGCTTGTTCCTTGGTTGAACAAACCAACCCCTTGCTGATCCACCAAGACTGATTAAAAATGAACATCAGCAAACTAGAGACCTCCTCCCACTTCTCTAGTGCTCACTTTGTTTCAAGGAAATGTGCTTTTTCCCCCAAGTGCAGCAGATGTCATAAACACTTTGCTTGCCCACGGGACCCACGCTACTCAGCTCCTCTGTGGGTCCCTGGATCCCTCCTTTTAGAGCTCAACTTTTGGATAACCAACTTATCTTCTCCTTGCTGCTGGCCCAGACAGCAGCCTCAATGGCAATCAGGCGCACACAGCTCAACAAAGGGAAGTTATGTTTGGGTCTGGAAAAGTTAAGTTTTTCATCACACAGATGCTTTTATAGTAAGCAGAGATGTGAATTTATTGCCCAAACAACATTCTACTCTCATCCGTGGACAGACAAGAAGGCTGGAGTGAGGAAGGTAGGTACACAGCAAGCTGGGCCACCGCAGCACTCCTGCTCTTCTGCTGTGCTGGGAGAGGGAAAAGACACTGGAGTGAGTGCCTTTAATGTTTTATAAGGCAGGCACAGGAAATTCAAGACGCCCTGGATGGGCTGTGCCAGCCTCACCGCGCGCCTGGGACCCTGCCACATAGCACTCAGCACCCACATCGCCCTGCTGCCCACCACGAGCTCATCCACATCCAGAGACCCCTGCACAGCCTAAAAAACTTCCCAGTGATTCATGTATTTGAACACTGACAGAGGTAAAAAGGGAAAGGGAAGGCGTGGGGGTGGGCAGGAAGCAAACCCCAGACGCTACTTTCTAAATAGCAGATGTGGCTATTCTGGCTAGCAAACTTCCACTTTAATTTCTAACCCACAGAGATGGGAAATGATTCATGAAAAATCAACAGGATAAAATTAGCTGGAAGGCAGAGAGATAATTCATGCAACCCCAACCGTCATGGGCTGAAGTGCCAGCACTACCAGCACTGCCTGGCATTTCAGCCTCCGGTGCCCTTCAGTGACTGGCACCCAGCCAGTGATCAGCTCCACATATATTTCCTTAGGGTCTAAATTAGCCCCTCTGGAGAGAACATCCATCTTTTAACAAGACAGCCTTTCACTCAACACTTCTCTAGAAGTTCCAGCTTCTTTTTTTTTAAAAGAAAAAAATATATATATATATTACCTGCAGTACTCTGCCTTTTTCTACCACTGGTGAACGTTTAGCAGTGTCAGAGGACAGGACAGGATGGACTGACAGGACAGACAGGCTTCCACACACATCTGTAAGCCACAGCCAAGCTATGCACGAAATTCAAACTGCCCCACCGAGTCAGAAAGCTCTGGTGCATTTCACCACAGCACCCTTTTCCTGCACCAAGCCAACAACATGCTCAACAGTCACAACCGAGTGATTGTCTTCACACAGGCTGGTGGTTTTTTGTAAGACTGCCCTTAAATTCTGCCACACTAAAAACAAGAACCACAAAACACAATTTCACCCTTGCTCCAGCCACATGACAGAAAGTTTCTTCAGCCGATGGTATTACTTACAAATCTCAACCCAAAGCTCTTTATCCCAAAGGCAGATGAGAAACCCTCAGCCCTCCAAGAGACCTCTGGACTTCAGTAGGTACCTGGTTCTGGAGCAAAGCCCCTTCCCACCACCCAACTCAAAAGCTTCAGGAATCAAATGTCAAATTGTAAAGTCTCTACAGCAGAAAGATCTCTAAGCAGGCTGCAGGGAGAACCCCATTCAGCTGGGACCTGTGGGTACAGATGCCAAATACAGATAAAATCCTGTTTTCACACCATTTGTCCCATTGGTGCCTGTTCATTTCTGTTGAAGGATGTTTCATGATGGTTCCTCTATGTTTGTCACAGCGGTTTCACTCTACTTGGGCTTCAGGACACAGCAAGCTCCTTTCTTTTTACTTGTTCAGCAAGAAGGAAAAGAATATTTGGGAGGAAAACAAGAAAGTAGAAGCAAATCATATTTTCATTTGTTCCTCAAATTCCAACAAACTACTTTAGACCTTTAAAAGCAGTAACAAACACACCAGGCAGAACGAGAATAAATCAACCGTTCCACAAAACGCAGAGGAAGCAAAAGCAAGAGCCATATTTATTTCTCCTCATTTGTCCCCTCTTGCAGGCCATTAAGGAGATAAGATCTCACAGTACAACAGACATTATTCAGGGCTGGTAAATCTGTCTACAGGTTAAGAGCTCACATTACAGGGCTTGGATGAGGACTGGCTGAGCATGGGTCACACCGACCCCCTTTTCCTTGGAGCAGGCAGCAATCCAGATACTCCCAGTGTCAGATCTGCCAAGAAATCAGATATCCGTGTGCTGAATTCACCACCACCACCATTTGAGATGCACATTCCCTTCCATACAGAGAGACCCTGTATATCCTAACCCAGCTAACTACAAAAAAAAAAATTCCAGCAAGGGCCAAGCACTCCTGATCCATTCCTTCAAGCCCAGCTCCTCAAGTGCATCTCCTACATAGAAGTATTGGGTTGCACAAAAATACCTGGTCCTCTACACTACGGACATTTTTAAAACACTGATTAGTAGAAGCATGGAAAGAGCCCAAGAACTCATTCAATTCCAGTCCAAAAAGAAGGAGGAGCACATCAGAGTGACTTCACGAATGCAAGTCACTGAGGGACTACAAAAGCTCATCAACTCAACTACTCCAAGAGAATTCAAAAAGCAACATATCAACACCTGACTACAGAACGAGACCTAGTTAAAACCAACCACCAATTAAGTCCATCGGACCTAAAGAGGATACGTTAGCATCTGATTTAGGTGGTGTTAGCTCTCAACACATCCTGGAGATGCAGTAAGTGGATCCACCTTTCTGGAGGTACTGCCTGCAATGCATGAGATTCTGCACTGAGGGTCAGGTACCGCCACGGTCCTTCACTACATGATTTAGTAAAAATTTCTCAAGGAACAAAGCAACTTACACACAACCCATACATAAGAAAGTTCTCTTCCTGATTGTAGGACACTAATCACAAAGGGAAGGGAAATTCAGTAAAGTAAAAGCTTCTATTCTTCAAAAATATATTGATCCCATTTGAGCTCAAAAAAATGAGCATCTCCATGCCGAGGTGTGTACACGTGACAACTCCAGAACCTATTTCTTTGTTCCCAAAAGTATGTTCGGGTGTCGTCAGTATTGATTTTCCCTTCAGAGGACTGGACTCTGCAAACTGTGGTGTATTTAACATTTGCCTTTCCAAGCAAAAGGTCTCCAATTTCAAGACAGCAGCAGAGCACATGAAGTACTCCAGCAGTCTCAGAACTAAAGAAATAAATTAAAACAAAACAAAACAAAACAAAACATAACAGCAACCCCCCCCCCAATATACCCAAACATGAGGAAGTCAAGGTTTAACCAAATGACAGGTGCGAAGAGGAACATGCCAGGAGTGGAAAGGTAATCCCAACCAAACTTAGGATGTCTTTCAAGAAGATGCTAGGGACACTTAGTCAGCTCAGCTGTTTGAGTTTGCAGTTGAAAGACCACGTTTAACTCCACTCAGCGTGTTATGATACAGTTGATATGATACATTTTCAAAATAAAGCTTCATTGTACTGCAAAGGAATGTACCGGACAATATTTCACCTCAGTTATCAGCCTGGAAATAGCTGATGGCCCTGACCAACATCAGCTCCAATTACTGGCCTTCAACACTCTGAAAGGGTGTTTTGGGGGGGGCATGGGAGCTGCGTGCCCACGGTGCCCACTCAGGAGCCTGAAGATCACACTCCCCAGCACACAGGGATGACTGGACTTGGGGACCAGCACGGGACGCTCAGTGCATCAGCTCCCCGCTGCCCAAGGCAAGAGAACTGCTGGCTCTCAGGGGCAGCTCATGAAAGCCACAAGATCATCCCCCATGGAATCATGGAATAGAATCACAGAATGGTTTGGTTAGAAAAGACCTTTGAGATCATCAAGTCCAACCATACCTGTCCACTACTAAACCATATCTCTGAGCACCTCATCTACCCATCTTTGAAACACCTCCAGGGATGGGGACTCAGCCACCTCCCTGGCCAGCCTGTTCCAGTGCCGGAGAACCCTTTCAGTGAAGAAGTTTTACCCCAATATCCAATCTGAACCTCCCTTGGCACAACTTGAGGCAGTTTCCTCTTGTTCTATCACTTGTTACCTAGGAGAAAATACACACACCCACCCTCCTTTCAGGTAGTCATAGACAGTGAGAAGGTCTCCCCTCAGCCTCCTTTTCTGCAGGCTCAACAATCCCAGTTCCCTCAGCCGAGAACTCAGCACACTTGTGCTCCAGACCCTTCCCCAGCTCCGTTGCCCTTCTCTGGACATGCTCCAGCACCTCCATGTCCTTCACGTCACCCATCCCATGCACTTTCACCACTCTGTCCTCATACATCACCCCCAGTACCCACAGTCAAGCTTCCAACAGCAAAAGCCAACCCCCAGCCAAGAGTAGCATGGGCAAGCTGGTCAAGTCACCATCAGTGCTGACACTTATTTCAGAACATTGGTCCCTCCTCCAGGATGAGTGGCTACAGTCAAAGTCAAACTAGACTTGCTGAAAAGCCAAAGCCTAAGGAGGAAAGAAGAAATGGGGCAGAGAAACGAAACCATTTATCAAGGTGCACTCAAATTGGACAAGTTTGCTTACGATACCCTTCTGATGGGCCCCTTATTGATGGCTGTCCGTGACCAAGGGACTGCACTGAAACCGTCTTCTGCAGGACGCATTACTGATCTCTCTCTGGAGGCTGCCAGCTTCTGCAGCTTAAACCTTAAATTATATGTATAATGGTTTTACCTTCTGACTGCAGAGAAACTGTTCCAGGCTTGAAGTTCCAGAGCGCTGCCTGCCCGCCTTGCAGAGCGAGGAGGCCCTTGAACAACAGCTCTGAAGGATACGGGTTATCCTGCTCGCACCAATGGACCAGTGACCAGGAAGGACAACAGCAAAGTCTTAAGTGTCAATATTTATAATTGCTTGACTGTTTCTCAGCAGAAATATAGGTTCTTGCAATTCTGTGCAGAGCTTGGGATGGAAGGAGGGAAAATGCCAGTGGTGGTACCACCTTCACTGAGTCTCCAAAGCCTACGTGGTGAGGACAGGCCCTAGACCTCTAAAAACTCACATTGTAAATGTGATTTGAGATGCCAAGTCACAATTTACCTCCTTCACCTCTGCTTTTTTTCCTCCTTCACCTCTGCTTTTTTTCCTCCTTCCTCTCAATCCTCCTGGTCTTTTCCATTAGTAATGCAGTGCCTATCACACGGTGGGCATTCTAAAGAAAAAATTGTCTAAAGCGTGTTGTCCTCCTCACCATGTTTCTTCTCCATCCACCTTGGCTGCTCTCATCTTCCAAAGAAGCCAGAGGACTGCTCTGTGTTTTTCATCGCTCTTTATTTGGCCTCTTTTACCTGCAAACTGCCTTTCCAAAGCACTATTCCCTCACCTTCTTTCTGAAGATGCCACACAGGGTGACATGAACACGTCTCTCATCTTGTCCTCTCTGCTTTTTCCCTAGGAGGTCAGACTTGCATGGGCAAGTTTAACTAGCAGGGATTCCTGAAAAGCAACATTTCACTACTCAGCTTTAGAAGAACCATTGCTCTGGAGGCTTTATTTAAAAAACACCTTCAGCAGCAGACAAGAGGTCACAGGGAGAACAGAAGAACCTGTGAAATGAAATCCTTCTTTACTCCACTATGGCAGAGAGGTCAGCTCAAGAGGAGGCACAAAGACTGTCTGCAGCTGCACAGGAGCTCTGGTCTCAGATACACACGTTCCCAACTCAAGGTAGACATCAAAAATTCCCACCTGTGCTCACGCTGCTGGGAACAGTCACTATTTCTTCCACCTACCTGGCCTTGTATATTTTAGCAACTTAGTTCTTCCTTCTGGAGGTCCCTCAGTTAATCTACAGCATTATTATTTGATTGTCAAACAAACAAACAAATAACCCCCCCCCAAAAAAACATTTTAGCTTTGGGACTCTGTTTAGTTTCTCCATGCAAATTGTTACACACATGCCAACAACACTGGATTGGCAGTAACAATTTTTAATATGCTACCCTAAAATGTCATGAATATGAGGTGGTATTGAAAAGCTCTGGAAATGGTTAGTAGCACTTCGAGCCAAACTAGCAGGAGAGAGGCCCTGCTAACAGCAACTTTAAGAATAAAGAGGGAGGTAAAAACATGTATTTCTCTTGCATAAATTGACACAGGGGGGTTTGAGGGGAATAAAATTAAAAAACAACCCAGTTTTGCTTGGGAATTAACTAAGACAGAAGATATGGAAGGAAAAAAAGAACATTAAAAAACCCAGAAGGTTAAAGCATACATGGTATTCTGTAACCAAAGACCTCTCTTGCCTGGGCTTGTTGTTTTTCTCCTCAGTACACATACTTTTTCCTCTGATTCCCAACTCAGGGCGGTGACTAATGACAGCCACTCATTTTTATGAGATGGCAGGAAGACATCCTTTCCCCAAAGACTGTCCCCATCTTCTTTTTCAATAAACTTTAAGCTGTATTTTCCCTTAAAATTCCCAGTTGCCAAAGCAAAGCATGGGCTGATCAAACGAACTCAACATTGTTCTGAGGGCAATTTAACACTTGTTTGCTCTATCTCATCTAGTTGGAAACTCTAAAAAAAAAAAAAAAAAGTGGTTTATTTCCATCTGGATAGTGATAGAAAATGGATTTGTCCGCTGTACACAGCAGGAGAACTTCTAAACGCCAAGAAATCTCTTAACTGACCCGTTGCACTGCCTTGAATTTAAGGCTGCATGATGCTAAGTAGCCAAAAACGGCAACAGTCACCCAAAAAAGTGAGAAAGAAGGATTTTGTTTCCCTTGATGAAGTAATACTCTGGCTAGAAAAGGAACTGGATATATTTCTACTGGAGAAAGACACGAAGCCTTAGTGGACATGGACTATCAAAGCCATTTCCTAAGACAAGCCTACCCTGAGCACCCCGTGCAAGAAGCCAACAGGCATCACCCGAATGCTTTCGTTTCCGATGGCGGCTGGCGCTGGCAAACAAAAAGCCACGCTGTCCCCATCAGGGCCGTGCATCTATTGTGGGGTTTCTACACAATGCATTAGAAAGTTGAAAGAGTCATTTCCCTTTCCACTTTCATTGCTTATAGTCTTGGTGATTGCACAAGCGGAAGTTGAAGGGACACAAAGCCCAAAGCCAAGCAGTGTGCTTACACTTCAATGCTCTCATGGAGAGCCAAACCGCGCCGAGCAGGACCGGATCCAAGGGGCTGCTGGATATTTGGGGTTGGGGTTTCTTTGCTGCTCAACAAAATGCTGCGCTCACCTGCAGTGCTGGAAAACAACTCTTTCTTACAGACTCATTAAGGTTGGAAAAGACCTTTAAGATCATCCAGTCCAACTGTACCTTCCACCCCACCACCCCCCCAGCCACTAAACTATGTCCTGAAGTGTCATGAAAAGGCTCTGGGGAGACCTTCTAGAGGCCTTCCCAGGAAAGCTACAGGAAGGGTGGGGAGGGACTTGTGACAAGGGCAGGGAGTGACAGAACAAGGGGTGATGGCTTCAAATTGTAAGGGGGGAGATTGAGATGAGATGTGAGGAA
>NW_010326806.1:0-422 GCF_000700745.2 Antrostomus carolinensis | reverse complement strand
CTTGAACAATTCATATTGCATCCATCTCTCTCATGACCCCCTAGCCCCCCATAGACAACAAGCAGCACATCCTCAAGGTAAGGGAATCCTTAATATTCCCATAGGGAACAGAAACAATGAGAGATTGAGTAACTGGACTAAGGTCATATAGAAAATCTGTGTCAGAGCATGGCAACTGAACACCAAGTTCTTGCAGTTTCACACACTGAATACAAAACCTTCTACCACTCAAAATAAGAAGGGGTCAGGTGAGAGAGAGAGCCCCTCCCAAACTCCCAGCACAGTCCCAGCATCTCACTGTTTTAAAAGGTACTTGCCCATGGCAGAGATAGTTTGGATATAGAAGAGGTTGACTACATCTGTGAGACACACCAAAGTGATGCTTACCATCATCATTTATGGTTGGACTAGATGATCATAAT